>NW_009606221.1:369-649 GCF_000690535.1 Cariama cristata | reverse complement strand
CTTCAGAAACGTTGCTCTCGTAGACCAGTTGGGCTTAGCCTGCCCGAGCTCACCCGCAGCGCGCCCATGCAGTCAGAGGTGTCTATTTTTGTAGTTCAATATTTATATACTATATTAAAATGCTTTTATGAGATTCTCAGCAACAGTCCCTAGGCCAGCTCTTTGATAAAAACAAACCCCAAGGTGTACGAGCTGCACTAGCAGGACAGAAATTAGCAGCTTTTGTACCTTTCCTTTGGCTGTGATGTGAATAGGCAGGCTTTCGGGGGGAACAACACCT
>NW_009606221.1:0-284 GCF_000690535.1 Cariama cristata | reverse complement strand
GCCCCACCAAGGCCGCGCCTGGGCAGGTCCCCCTGAGCCCGGGGAACAGTCGCGCTGGCTGAAGCCCTGCGGGGGTACGCAGCTCCTGGGGGGCAGAGGCAAAGCTCTGGCAGGAAAATTTGGAGCCCTTGACGTGTCTGGAGCTGCTGCCTCGGGAGCGCAGAACCCAGCAGAGCCCCCACCTGCTCCTGCCTGCCCTCCCCGACCGTCACCCCTGCAGAAGGGTGCGGGGAGCCCGGCTCTGGCCGCAGAGCAGCCAAGCGCTGCGTGCCCAAACTGCCTGC
>NW_009606220.1:0-1012 GCF_000690535.1 Cariama cristata | reverse complement strand
AAAAAAAAAAAAGGCAAAAAAGGAAAAAAAAAAAGGGAATATATTCTCTGATGATTTCAAGAGGAGGAGAGAGAAGCAAAGGCGGCTTTGAGTTTTTGCCCAGGAATAGCCAGAGATCTGCTTGAAGGCTTACATCCCACTGCTGATAATTTTGGAGCTGAATCATCTGCATTTTTGCTGCTCCTGAGACAGTGTCAGGAATAAGCATCCCCAGGGTGTCGGAGGCGCATTTGGGAGTGTTGACAATGGACCTGATTAAGAAAAACATCCCAAATGACATCTAATGCTGACGTCCTTGAAGTCTGGACTCTTGTTGCTCATCTCCAATTCAGACACCTCTTAGGGATGTGCGTGGCCGTGGTTGATTTTGCAGGCAGACGGAGAGGTGAATTAGATGAGCGTGGTCCTCCTCGCTCTCCTGTGTGCAAACGCGCCGTGATCTCCATGCCCGGCCGGGGTGGGCAGCGGCACTGACGAGCTCTGGGGGGTCGTGTCCATGAGTCATGCAGAGCTGTGAGGTGGGGTCCCCCCTTGTGCAGGGTCCCCCCTTTTGCAGGGTCCCCTGCTGCTCCGGCTCCCCTGGCAGGCACAGCCGAACTGGTGGTGCTGGGCACCACGGGGGAACCGGCTGCTCCTGGGGTCGTGCGTACCTCGAGCCCAGGGGTTGACTTGGCATCACCCTACGTCCCCCTAAATGGAGGACATTTGGTTCTCACACTGACGGCGCCAGGCCCTGTGGGATGCAGGAGCGTGGAAGGGGGGGATGCGCATCCACCCCCACGGAGGTGGAGGAGCGGTTGGAGCAACAGCCCTGGCCCGTGGGATGATTAAAACCGATGTGCAAGTTGCCGAGGGAGGGGAGATGGAGCAGTGGGGGGGTACGGTCTGGAGGGGCTCTGCTTCAGCCTGTGAGTAGGGTGGCCGTGATGATGCTGGGGGGGCTGGGGAGGGCTCGGGTGGGTGCTGCCCCAGGTGCAGGGCAGCGCAGGGAGCAGGTGGAGCTTGCGGCCGG
>NW_009606219.1:0-13747 GCF_000690535.1 Cariama cristata | reverse complement strand
CAGGGAAGAAATTTTTCCTAATATCCAATGGAAACCTCTCCTGGTGCAACTTGAGGCCATTTCCTCTTGTCCTATCACTGGTTACTGGGGAGAAGAGGCTGACCCCCACCTTACTACAACCTCCTTTCAGGTAGTTGTAGAGGACGATCAGGTCTCCCCTCAGCTGCCTCTTGTTCAGACTAAACAACCCCAACTCTCTCAGCTGCTCCCCATCAGACTTACCCTCCAGGCCCTTCACCAGCTTTGTTGCCCTTCTCTGGACTTGCTCCAGCACCTCAAGGTCTTTTTTGTCGTGAGGGGCCCAGAACTGGACACAGCACTCGAGGTGCGGCCTCACCAGTGCTGAGTACAGGGGGACGATCACTTCCCTGGTCCTGCTGGTCACACTGTTCCTGATACAGGCCAGGATGCTGTTGGCCTTCTTGGCCACGTGAGCACACAGCTGGCTCATGTTCAGCCGACTGTTGACCAACACCTCCATGTCTTTTTCCGCTTGACCACTTTCTAACCACTCTTCCCCCTGCCTGTAATGCTGCATGGGGATTTTGTGGCCAAAATGTAGGACCCGGCACTTGTTCTTGTTGAACCTCATGCCATTGGCCTCAGCCCATTGATCCAGCCTGTCCAAATCCCTCTGCAGAGCCTCCCTACCCTCCAGCAGATCAACACTCTCACCAAACTTGGTGGCATCTGCAAACTTACTGAGAGTGCACTCAATCCCCTCGTCCAGATCATTGGTAAAGGTATTAAACAGAACTGGCCCCAGTACTGAACCCTGGGCAACGCTACTTGTGACAGGCCACCAACTGGATTTAATTCCATTCCCCACCATTATTTGGGCCTGACCATCATTTTTTTACCTAGCAAACAGTACACCCCTCTTCACAGGAGCCCGAGGACTCTGTGTAGTAGCCCTTTTTGCCCCCCAGCCTCTGTATGGGCTTTACCATTCCCATCCCTTCAAACCTCCAAATCTTCAGACGTGCTTTGGTGTCTTAGTGGAAAAAGGGCTAAGTTCTGTTAAAGCAGCTGTGTCATTCTGCAAAGTTACTTTTACAAGGACCAAGGTAAACATGAAGAAAGGAAAGAAGAATTTAAGAATATTTCTTGCACCAACATGGCTTAAGCACGGGTCTTTCAGAAAGCCTCTGGCTCCAGTCCAGCTCTACTCAACTTCTTCCACCCCACAGCAATCCAGTCTGGGATCCCACACACAGCACTGACTCCAGAAGCATTTGAGGAGTTCAGCTGGGATATAAGGTTATCTAGAATATCTGCCTGAGCAGCACAGTGGAGCCTCTGCGGTGAAGTCTGTCTGACCAAAGAGTCCAGATCCCCTCCCATAAGATCTTTGTTGTCATGAGGTGACCTGTCTGAACAACACCTGGGATCACTCTGATGCCTAAATCCTTCTTCTGTGAAGGCTTTCAGAGCTCCAGTATATCAGGCTGTCAGCCATCAGAATCAGTCCTTGTCCTTCCAAAATATTTTTCCCTTGATTGAAAATTAGCTCAGCAGATATTTTATGGTTGATTCTTGGATGGCCAACTCAGAGGTAAAATTCAGCTACATCGACCTTCAAAGCTAGTTAAGCAGAATCACAAACTTTGTTTTTTAATTCCTGCCTACACTCTGCAGAAACATAACACATGATGGCAATAGCATTGACTTTACCTATGCTTTTTCAGTGGTTTGATTATGTCCAAATGGACAACTGAGACAGCCAGTGCAGGTGGAAGGGCTGGAAGGAGGGTAATTGCACCATGAGGAGTCCAGTTTTTATCAAGAAGCAGTGAAAGCAGGACTCACCTGAACAGTGGAATGAAAATCCTGTGGAGTTTTTTTTCAACAAGATCTTTGAACATCATTGAGTTTTCTGTGGGCTCTTCCAAATGTTGTAAAATGTACAATGTTCTTCTTTGATGGCAAATTACATAATGTGCCATTTACTAAATGAATGTGTTTTCTGAATTCCAGATGTTGGCAGGGACATGCCGTAGTCTAAGTGGACAGGTTTGAATTTGGATAAAGATCTAATGGAAATTAATCCAAATTAACTTCTCATGTGCATTTCGTACTTAGGCTTGCAGATTTCTGTTTCCGTTTGGGCTTTCCTATTAGAAACCAGTCCATGGCAGCAGGGGACTCTGATGAAATCCTTATTCTTTCACTCTTTACAGAGATGCCTGATGTTAATTACCCAGGAAAAGATTATATTGAACTTGTATCATAGGGGTTATGAAACTTTTCTGGGAATATGAAAATACCATGTTTGAAAAGTTGTAAATGTTGCAAAATAAAACAATATACATGAAAAAGTTTACCCCAGACCTTGTTACAGTTTGAAAGAACACTAATACTTTGCTGATCTTGGAGGACTAGAAGTGTCCTGGGTCAGTGTGTCTGTAGAAGTATAAACAGCAAATTTCAGACAATTGTCTCCGTTATAGATTGGCTTTCTGATACGCTTCTGATTCCTCTGTCTTTAGTGTATGTTTAACAGATTCTGGAGTCTGTCAGGCATTAAAAAAAAAAAAAAATCACTTAATTGGTGGCTAGTCATAGAGATTCACAGGAAGCATGTTTTTGTGATGAACAATGTCTTGGCCACGACACAAAGGGTTTGTTGCGTACCTTGAGATAGAGCAGGACCCGTGACATCTTGCAGCTTTGGCTGTAACATGGATGTTTTCTGTTGCTGAGACTCAGAGGGAGGTCCGTAAACAAACACATACACCCCACTGTGGCAAGTGGGTGTACGTGGTATTGTTTGTCAGATGGTTTTTCAAACTATGTCTCTATAGGGAGCCCAAGCAGTAGAATGAATTTTACTCCTGTTGGGTATTACTCGTTTTTATTGTTGTTATTATCAAGAGTAATAATTCACATGGCAGTGGTGCTGTGTGTCTGAGCCACAGGAATTGTGCTAAGTTCTGCATAAACATCACCAAAAATTTATTCATTGCTGTCAGACTGTAAGTATAGAACAAAAGGCAGCAGGATGAGTGCAGGCTGGAAAGGGATGTTTTCCCTTGGGAAATGGTACGTTTGACATACATTTTGGTGTTCTACCTTTTCCTTTCAACAAAGGGAATCGAGTTTTCTGTTTGATTCTGAGGGTTTATTCAGCCTTTCAGTTCTGAAACCCAATTGGCAAATCCCAGCAATTCTGTGAGTAGTCCTAAAACATGCAGATGGTGTGTATCACCAGCGAGGCAGTGTTTGTCCCTCGGTATTAGTGTCAGCAGGCCAGAATCTGCCTTTTTGTTGGCTGTTAATCCTACAGATAAATCAGAGTTGTAGTTTATGCTGTATTCTCCAAAACTCCTTGTGGATCCCTTATGTGTGAAGGATCCTTGGCAGGTGATCAATAAAACGGGCTTATATGATCTGACCTTCTCTCTTTCTGTCTGTCTCATACACAGGCACACATGCTTGCAGCAAGTTGGAGTATGGTATTTCTAAAGGATTTAGCGCTGTAGAGGAAAGTTATTTATCTACAGTTTGAAAAAGGTGAATAGACTGCCATGGGAGAAAGCCCTGGAGGGAACTGGAGCCCAAGAAAGCTGGTTAGTATTCAAAGATCGCCTCCTCCAAGCTCAGGAGCAATGCATCCCAACCAAGAGGAAGTCAGGCAAAAACACCAGGAGGCCTGCATGGATGAACAAGGAGCTCCTGGACAAACTCAATCACAAAAAGGAAACCTACAGAGGGTCAAAGCAAGGACAGGTAGCCTGGGAGGAATACAGAGAAATTATCCAACCAGCCTGGGATCAGGATAGTAAAGCTAAAACCCTGATAGAATTAAATCTGACTAGAGGCATCAAGGGCATCTTTGTCGGTGACATGGTCAGTGGGATTGAGTACACCCTCAGCGAGTTTGCTGGCGACACCAAGCTGCGTAGTGCTGTTGACATGCTAGAGGGATGGGATGCCATCCACAGGGACCTTGACGGGCTTAAGAGGCAGGCCAATGCAAACCTCATGAAATTTGACAAGGCCAAGTGCAAGGTCCTGCACATGGGTCAGGGCAACTCCTGGTATCAATACAGGCTGAGGGATGAAGAGATTGAGAGCAGCCCTGAGAAGAAGGACTTGGGGGTGCTGGTTGATGAGAAGCTCAACACAACCTCGCAATGTGCCCTCGCAGCCCAGAGGGCCAACTGTATCTTGGGCTGCATCCAAAGCAGCGTGACCAGCACGTCAAGGGAGGGGATTCTGCCCCTCTACTCCACTCTGGTGAGATACCCCTGCAGTACTGCCTTCAGCTCTGAGGCCCCCAGCACAAGAAGGACAAGGACCTATTGGAGCGAGTCCAGAGAAGGCCACGAAGATGATCAGAGGGCTGGAGCATCTCTCCCATGAATACAGGCTGAGAGAGTTGGACTTGTTCAGCCTGGAGAAGAGAAGGGTCTAGGGACACCTTCTAGCAGCCTTCCAGTACCTAAAGGGACCTACAAGAAAGCTGGGGAGGGACTTTTTACAAGGGCCTGTAGTGATAGGAGAAGGGACAATGACTTTAAACTGGAAGAGGGAAGATTTAGATTAGATATTAGGAAGAAATTCTTCACCGTGAGGGCGATGAGACACCGGCAGAGGTTGCCCGGAGAAGCTGTGAATGCCCCATCCCTGGAAGTGTTCAAGGCCAGGTTGGATGGGGCTTTGAGCAACCTGGTCTGGTGGAAGGTGTCCCTGCCCATGGCAGGGAGGTTGGACCCTGATGGTCTTTAAGGTCCCTTCCAACCAAACCATTCTGTGATTTTATAATTTTTTTTTACAAATGTCGTATCTGGAGGACTGCACATTAGGTAAACTGACTTATTTTTGTTTATACATTACCAATGCAATGAGTCAGAGGTCAGTTGGTTTGTTGCAAGTTACGGATTAATTAAAAATTCGTGTGCTAAGAGTTCTATTCTCAGTTCTAGTGTAGCTGTAGTGCACAATTACTCAAACCTTACTCTCTATAATTGCAGGGATCCAACTGAAGTCTTTGTTGTAATTCTTGTGTTTCATGTGTGCTTGATCTTACTCTGTGTGTGTGTGTGTGTGTGTGTGTGTGTGTGTAACTGCATCTCTTGCCTATCCTTCATTTGCTTACTTTCTGCGTTTTATATTGCTGTGGCTGAGAGCTGGACATGATTTCAAATGCTGGAACTAGAGCTAATCTTTCATTTCTGCAGCTGTGTTACAGTCTTCCTGAATTAGCAGAATTATTGTTTAAAGACAGCAGACAAGCAAATCCCCAAATAATTGCTGAGATTTGAACTATGGAAAAAAAACTTTTGAAAAGACTGTCTGAAAACTAAGGAGACTAAAGATAAAACCAGAGCTTGTTCAGTAACTGTGCATGGCTCGTATCTTTAAATATTCTCAAATGCTTCTCAGTGAAAGGTCATCAAAGGCTGTGCCAAATTAATCAAATCAGATTTCATGGGGAAACTGAACACAGGGTTTGGGGCAGTTTGGGCAGTAACTTCACAGGGAAGTCTGGAGCCTAAGGAGGAGTGTAGCTCGACACTGGATGGGCAGTCACAGCAGAAGAGCAGCTGTTGTCATCTCAGCAGCACTGGGCAGACCTCTGGAACCTGTAACAAGGCACGTGTGAGTCTTGATGTTTTAAAGAAATTCGAGCAGAATCCAAAGATGTGCTGCCAGACAACAACGATTTTTGGGGGATTGAGCAAGGCTGTGGAAGTAAAGGAGAATGTGCCTCCTGGCCTAGGAGTAGGTGGAGTAGCTCTTGGAAAACAGCCAGCAGTGCTGGGGAAAGAAGCCTGCTCAAAGTGACTTTTAACAGCCAGTTGCACTAAACCTCCTCTGTGTTTCCAGCTGAGCTCTGACAGAAGCTGCCCTCAAAGTCTTCTCTTACAAAATGCGTGTTGCAGATCTGTAAGCGCTGCCGTGTGTGGAGTACTGAGCATAGCGGAAGGTTAAGCATATTTTAAAGTGACAAAAGAAGGGATGGGAACAATGCATGTGTTTTGCATCTGAGCCTACAGGGAATTATTCATTACCTTTGGAATCCACACATTGTTGTAATGTAGGCTGTCAGATCTGTTCCTGCTGCAGATAAATCAATGAGATTGTGCCACGGATGTATTTGGTTCAGTGTTTGTTTTCTGTTTTTCACTGGCGGAGGGAAGAAGGAAGACATAGCGCTGACAAAGGAACACATCAACTCGAGGAAATCTCACCTGAATTGTTTTGGAGAGGAACAAAAATAGCATTTGCTTGGCTAGTACAAAAACATTGTTTTTCAATGATAGCATTTCCATTGCTGATGATTCAGTGCCTCTGTCATGATCTGGCTTCATCCTGTACAAAAATCCTGGTTTTGAAAATGTCTCTCTCAAAACGTGACAGTCTCATCTCTCAGTTGTAAAGATTTCTGCGGTGAAATTCTGGTATTTAGCTGTGCAACTCTGGCTGTTAGAGAGAGCAGAATGAATTGCTTATTGTATGTACTATTTTTATAAGTTCACCTTTGTGAGGGGTGAATTCTGAGTTATCGATAATTCAGTCCTGAATTCCTTCCTAAATTTGTTTCTAAACAGTTCTCAGACCACACTAAAGGTTATTAGAGGTTTATGGGTCAAATATAGCTCTCTTTTAAAGAACTCTTAAGTCCATTGGAGTTCTGTCAGGACTGTATGTGATCTAGTCTTTATTATCTTCTATGTCTTCGCGTTGTTACAAAGTTTTTGATTTTTTGGTATTCTTAGAGTAGCAAGACTCATGCTAAGTAGGAGCTGAATTCCTGAAAGGTACGTTATGAGGATTTCAAAACATACTAGTTTTAAATACAAAACTTTAACATCCTCTGAGCAAAAGAACAAGTGACAGCAGAGCTTTAACAGAAAGAAAACGAGTCCTTTTACTATAGCAAAAAACTTTTCCTCACCTATCTGGTTCCAAATCATATTTTACTGGAAATTTTTTTTCAGATGTATAGCCCAATTCTTCTCTATATTGTCTTTTTTTTGTGCTATAGGATACCACATTCAAACCTAAAAGGCTTACTGCTGCTTTTAAGCAGGACAAAATGAAATGCTTTTATTCCAAACAGTGTTGTATTTCCAAAATAGCAAAAGCAATCTTTTTCCAGTCAAATAATTATTTTGATGGAAAGTCTAATTCTTCTGTCAGTTTCAGATAAAAACAACAGCTTTTTCAACGGACAAAACCTTTTTTTTCAGAAATATTCTACAAAAGAAACAAACACATGCATATCAAAACATTTAAAAATCAAAATCCTAAATTAATAATTTTTAGACCCAAATCTACCCCTTTGATCTCCATGAGTGAGCTGCACAGCTGAGACATTTTCTTTTTCCAAGCAGACAAAAGTGTATCCCCAGGAATGATTTGGAAAAGGAGCACTTTTTAAAGGAAGTGGTTGAGACTTGCATGAGGAGTTGAGACCTATGGCAGTACAAGGTCAGCCCAAAAGTCCAGCCTACCCCGTAGTCAGTCTGGGGCATGAAGGACTAGTCTAAAGAGACAGAAAGGAGTGCACATGCCATGTTGGTAAGTCCCAGGAGGGCATCTTGGGCTGATGTTATGTCTAAAGAAAATAGAAACCTGGAGCGTGAAAGGCACAAGAGGAACAAGCCCCTAGGGCAGCAAAAGCAGCCAAGAAGGCTAAAGCACCCAACCGAGAAAGCCTCTTTTTCTACTGAAAAAGCTCCTACTAGGGCAGCATCTGAGCAGCAGATAGTGATTTCGGCATTGTGGAGTGTGTTAATTTGTCAAACCCTTGACTTTGTTGAGCATGCTGCTGACTTTCCGAAGGAAATAATGGTCAACAGCAGATTCCTGGGGAGAGATATAAGAACAGGGCTGGAAAATAGGGACATCTCCTTGACATGCTCTCTGTTTCTGAGCTGTAGGTGGCATTTTTCTATTTAAAAATGTGGGACTAATCTTTCCTACATTGATTTGTCCAGCCACTTCTGGTACCTCTCTCAAATGTTTCTGATTTGCAATTTTCTGTGGCAAATGCTCCTTCAGCTTACATATGTCTTTGGTGAAAAATCTTTTGTTGCCTGCCAGCTTCTTTTGAAGTTCCCTACCTTTTGTGCTAGGGCAGATAACAAACAGGCAGAAACTCTCTAGTTTCCCTGTGTCGCTTGCTGGTTCCCCATGTTGTCTATTTTCCAGCCTTTTCAGGTGCTCATTACGCAGGGCCTTGCTCTGGACAGTGTTGAATTTGCTGATTTCCCACCAGCCTCAAGAGGACCTTAAAATATTCAGCACCTTAGAGAAGGTAGTTGCATTTCATCAGATCACGCTCCTACCGGGGGGGGGGCGTTGGGCTTGGAATTGGCAGAGATTTTATGCTAGTCCTGGCACAAGTAGTTTACTCAGTTACTGGTTTTGTATCAAATTTGATTTGGTTCTTGCTGAGTATAAGTCCTGCCAAGTTTTCATCTGAAACTTGACTGTGAGTAGACTGAACAGTATTTGTTGGTCTTGCAGGCTTTTGTCCTATTGTTTGGGGTTTTTTTTGCACAACTTGAATTTCAAAGTATACATCATCTCTCTGTACCTTTGAGAGTGTTGTTAATTTTCTACCTGCAAGCTGTAGCATCTCACACATGCAGGTAATTTTGATGATATATCAGTGTGTGCACTGTACCTCTCATATCAACAGAAATGGGTATGACTCAGAATTCAAGCTTCAAGGGGGTATTTAAATAAAGTTCAGAGCTAACTTAAGTGTTTTATGATTTTAAACTGGCCTGAACCCAATGCTGAATCTGATCAACCTTCAGCTTTGGTATGCATGGGAGCTGGGACTTGTACTAGCTTTCTAAAAACATTTATGGTGGTGTGCCAGATGCAGTCATAAAATCACTTTGCTCTCCTTTCTCAGGCAGACAGAAATAACAGGGAAAGTTAAATGAGTGGCATGTGATTTGCCTCAGGCCAGTAGAAGTTTAGCACTTCTGTTGTGATTGCCAGTTACCATCGTGCTGGTTCCCAGACTACCATGTGCTAAGCATCAGCTGTGTACTAGAGACTGCACTTTGTCCTCCAAGTTCTGGGACTCGGTTTGAATCTTGTTCTTATGGTTTAATTTAATTTCTTCTCCTCTCTCTTTCCACATCCCATTTCTTACTCTCAACCCTTTTTCAACACAGCCACTGGTAGTGATGCAAAATAACCTTTTCGGTGCAGTGTGTCACTCACTTGACACTGATATCTTAATGAGCTGCCCTCAACTGGGGACTGAATTTCCTTGTTTTGTAAGGTATTTAGTTTTGATAAGCTCCCTCCTCCTTCATTCCTCCCCAGTGATAGTGCAGCAAGCTGCAGCTTGAGCATGGCTCACAGCCTGTTGCAAAGCTGTGCAAAGCAAATGGAGCAGCTGCTTTCTCAGGGCACTCACAGAAACAAGGGCAGTGTGTTTCCAGCTGCAGCTGTTGAGCAGAAGCCATGATTCCTACTGTAGGCACTGAGCTGAAACTCCATGTCACAGTGCTGCTCTAAGGTTATCCTTCAGTGTGGGGAAGTCACCTTTTAGAAAGGCATTGGAATCATAAATGGTAAATGAAGAAAAGACTGAGGACATCAGTATGGGCTGCCTTTTAGGTGTCCTTGGTGTGACACTTTAATGATAAGTGGTGGCATGACCTTTCCTAGGGCTGCTGAA
Source organism: Cariama cristata (assembly GCF_000690535.1). Classification (NCBI taxonomy): domain Eukaryota; kingdom Metazoa; phylum Chordata; class Aves; order Cariamiformes; family Cariamidae; genus Cariama; species Cariama cristata. The sequence goes on along the minus strand of NW_009606219.1, from coordinate 4,089 downwards.
ATTCATTCATAAGTCCCATCTGTGCTGTGCAGCCAGAGGTATCATGATTTTGAAGAAAAGAGAGGCAGAAGCATTCTCCTCCAACACACCTACAATCACAACTGCAGACCTAAAATATGCCTCCTGCTGTCAACATCTCTGCCTGCTTTTGGTCTGGACAGAGTGAAGCTAGGAGAAGAATTGGTGGATCAGTGTAGTCCAGTCTGATGTTGCTTTTACTCACAGACTTCTTCAAGCAAAATAATTTCAGTGGGGTGGAAGAATTTAGGCTGCAACATTTCCTTGCTCTGTTTTTGAGGAGAGTAAAGCTCCTGCTAGGCTTTCATCCCCTGGTAAATGGGATAATTGTGCTTTCTTCCACCTGTTTGCACAGGTTGGGGGCACCTGTCATTTGTATCTCTGCTTTTCTGGCTGTTCACTAGGGTTCCTGTGGGTCACAGTAGTACAAATGATACTTGTCAGTACAAACAATGCCACTTGTCATGTGATCCAATGTTTGTATTAAGTTATTCTCTAATAAAGTTTGACCTCTGCAGTATTAACATTGTCATACTCGCTAGCTTGAAATTAGTTTTAGAATATGTGAGCAGGAAGCCGAAACAGCCACGGTGCTTTCTGTCTCCAGGATTAGAGATCATGTCTGCTCTGCAGATCCTCTTGCCTGTGTTTTTATTGCTAATAGAAAGCACAGTTTAGGCAAGGAACCTCTTACCAATCTGATGTTTAAATCTTTCCCCTTCAGCATTACATTGGGTTTATATCATCAAACTTGATTTATTTTGCAAACTGTAGAAGTTTGCTGGCTTCCAAATCAAAGAACTTCCAATTCAGAACTTCTCATCCTGCTATCAAAAGTCTCAGAGGGGATTTCAAATCCTGCGTAGTACAAACTATTTTTGTAGTGTTTATTTTCATTTTCACAAGAAGCTATTCTGATATTAACGAGATCAAAAAAAAACCTATTTGTGCAGTGTAAGCCCCCTGGATACAGTGCTTTCTGGACAAGTTTAATTAGAAAGATATGAATTAGATGTTCCAAGAGTATTTTCCAGGAATAGAACAGCTGTTGCTCTTTCCTACTCTTCCAAATGAAAGGTCATTTTTGGAGGAATTGGGCAAACTTTGTGTTTTGTCTCAGAACAGTGACACTTGCCAAGTTGGTTTTGGATCCCAAATGAAGTCAAAACTTGCTGATCTCACCCTCTCATGACTATAGTCAAAGTAAGCCTCTTGCACCTGGAGAAACAGCTCATCATTTTTTGCAGCACTAGTTGCCATTAAAACTTCCAGCACAAAAACAGGGGAGGAGCGGGAGGAAGAAAGCATGGATAAGACGAAGAGTCAAAGACTCAGAAAAATACTGTGTTACTGTTCAGCAAAGAATGTCCTTCAGGCTGGATACCAAAGCTTACTGATTTTTAATTTAGATTTAACTTGCTATTAAATTCACCCTGAGGTAGAGCTGGAGGCTATATTGACTACTTTTTCATACTGCTTGCTTGATGGAGAACCCCATGTGACCCAGCTGGTTTTTGCAGGAGGAAAATCTTCTGGGTGTGCTTTATCCGTAGGAGTGATGTAACCTGCTGTGTGGATGAGCTCAGGACACGGACCAGGCACCATCCACTCAGCCTGTCCTGGTGGAGTGTCACCTCACCGGCTTTGGGCAGACTAGGCTGCCCAAAATACTGCAACATTGTCTTCTCCAGAGACAGAACGGACTTGTCAGCAATTGAGGGACAATGAAGTGTTGACAAAAGGAGCCCCAGTGCTCTGGGCTTCAGAGAACCCTTGGTAGTATGTCTCTCAGCTGCAATGTGGAAATCACACTGGTAAATAGATTAAGGGTTCAAACTGTGTTTGAGTTAATTAATTAAGAATCAGCTGTGCCATGCAATCTCCCTGCTGCATGCTCAGCCTGTGGTGAAGACAGGCTTGTTTCAGCTTAGTGTAACCAGCACTGGAAGTTGTGTCAGATTTATTAAATGCCATCTTTGATGTATTTTAAGACCACAAAAATGGCTAGTTACTAAATCTCCTCTAACGGACAATAAATTTTTACCCTGTTGGAATTTAATGGTGTGCCTGAGGTTTAGATGCAGCAAAGGAGGACAGTTCTGGCTTCAGCAGATCAAGTGGGACATACTTCAAAAAGCAGAAAATGGGAATAGGGAAGTAAGCTGAAAGGCTCTCTAGGAACTGAACAACGTGAAGTGACTGCTGTGGGGCACTGTAATACAGTTAGAGATGTAGATGCTGTGAGAATACAGCTTCATGTTCCTCATGAACTACTGGAGATTTCAAAGCAGAAACCTGTACAGGGACTAGCGAGGCTCTGAGCAGCTTCACAGCCATGCAGTTACCATCTTTCATTTGTGGATCTTCTGTCAGAAGAAAAGAAGTAAGATGGGATATTTCTATGATGCAAATATAGCCGCAGCCAGCAGTGCACCCACAAGTGAATATATGAATAAGATATCTGGACTGTTTCTTCTAAAGATAATCAGAAAATACTTGGAAGAAGTAATAAATGTTTTTAGGTTGGACAATAAAGATTGGTAGTGCAGGACACCATGACCTGAAGTATGAACAAAGATGTCTTTTAAAATTATGTGTTGCAAGTTGTATTTTTTTCGTGTGAGCATGCTCAAATCCCCACAGAAGATTAATTGCACAGAGAATTTCCTCGAGTATAAATGAACATACCCAGAGTACTTCAGACTCTGTGAGAGATGCAAAGCTCACAGTGAGTTGGAGGTCCGTAGAAATTATTCCTGGCTATCATTATTAATTAATGGACTGTTTCTGCAGCACAGAACATTTTCTCCTCATGATCCTCATTTGCAGAGGAGCAAACGGACACAGGATTTGGACTGTTTGCTTCTCTTACCCATTTTTATAAAGGGTGGATTTTTAATGCCTTCGTTTCTGAAAACATATCCTAGATAACCTTCATCCAAGTCCCTATCTCCACTAAACTGTAGGAAGAGGAGGAATTTTTTTTTTGAAGTGCAGTGAAAAGGAAGAAACGAAGTTGAGTGTGGTCAGCAGCAAGCTGATGCCGTAACCCGGAGTAGTGATTCTCTGCCAAGTCTCTCAGCTGAGTGATCATGTATTGTAAGTAGTTGTATGGTAGTTAATTGACAAGACCATAGAAACTTGACTTTTCTCCTTTGCTGAGGCTATGTCCATAGCAAGATGAACCCTTATCTGTCAAGTATTCAGGACTGTTAAGAACCTGAGAACTGGAGGATATCGGACACTTTTTTCTCCTCTGATACCTTATTTTCTTCCAAAAAGTTCACCTTGCTGTAAATCTGGCTTTACATTGATTTTTTTTTTTCCTTTCCTTTGTGTCTGAACTTTCTGAGCCCACGGTGTGCAGGACCTAACTCTGCACATTTTTGACACCTCTGGCCAGTTTTCTGGAAGCTTCTAAAATATACAAGGTAGCAAGCATGACAAAAGAATATAAAATCTTGTGAGATGCTAGTATCCTGGTTTTTTACTTACCTTGTTGACTTAAAAATAAGCTATTTTAATTTTGGACAAAAGCTATATTAAACTATAAGGCTATGTACCAGTGTTGTAGCACCTTTTTCACCAAATCCTACTGAAAACATTCTTTTTTTCTGTAGAACTCTATAAGACCTAGACTATTGTCCTTTTCTGGGAGTGATGTTCGTAGAAGTCTTTTGTAAAATTTCTCAGTACCTAAAAAATAATCAACCTCCTCTTTCCGCCTGAGCAATGGCACGGCAGGTCCATTTTTTGTAGCTCTAGCGAGGATGTAGGTGAAAATCTCATCTGGGTTTGTGTTCAGACTGAGATAGGAACATATGATGACTCAAAGAGAAAGACCGTGCAATCATCTACCAGCAGTCCTGGTTAACTGGAGAAGTTCCAGCAGACTGGAAGTTAGCAAATGTAATGCCCATCTACAAGAAGGGTCGGAAGGACAATCCAGGGAACTGCAGGCCTGTCAGCCAGACCTTGGTTCTGGGCAAGGTTATGGAACAGATCACCTTGAGTACCATTAGATGGCACAGGCAGGAATATGAGGGAATCATGGCCAGCCAACAGGGATTT
>NW_009606218.1:0-4350 GCF_000690535.1 Cariama cristata | reverse complement strand
AAAAAAAGAAATAATCATAATTTTCTGACTTTGAATATCTGTTTTAATATGCTTATATACTGTAAGTTAAGGCTGACATGAGGGTTTTTTGTTACTGTCATTGTTTTACTGTTACATTTAAGTTCGCTATTTTCTGACATACTGTACAAATGGCTTGGAGCAATTAGCCCCTAAAGCCAGAGCTTTTAGAAATGTAATTATTTTTATTTTAAAAGACAAAATTATAATGCCTATAAAATTATTATTTTTATTAGCTTTATCTTCTCCCACACACTTCCCCTACTCTTTGCACCCTCTATTACGAGGTGTCCACCATGAATGGAAATGCTGGTACTGTGGCAGTCTCTCTGCAGAGCACCTTGACTAAATTACTATTGAAGCAGCCTACTTCAGAATCCTTTACCTTTGGTCCCATTGCTCCATGTAAGTTGTAGTGTAGCGATGAGCCTGTGCTGTTCTCATTCAAAAATTCATTGTGGAGGTACTGCTTTGCCTAATGTGCTAAGTGCTAATGCACAAATGAAAATATATATGACAGATTATTTGGAAGATTTAGTGGTAACTCATGTACTAGCATGTTTTTGTCCTTCAAACTTAAAGAAAACAGGTCATTTATATCCTCTATAGTTTGGAGTTTAAAAAAATAATAAGTACAAGTAGATTAAGTGGCTGGGGGCAGGGGGTGGGGGGGAGAATATTAATGTATTTTTCCAAAGAGACTGTTGCTGCTTTTGGATGGGTTTGGTTCATTGGGGAGGGAAATGATTGCAGTTTGCTTAGCAGTAAGGCAAAAAATAAGTAAAGAAAGAAGCAAAAAACCCAAACTCACCCATATTTATCCACAGTCTGATTTCTCATTCAGTCCATTTCTCAGTCCAATTGAACACTTTGCACTTAAAGTGTCTATACTGACTGATTTCATGCCCCTCAGCTACTGGATTTTTAACTTACATTTTATTGGTATCAAAATCAAGTGATGCTAAAAGTCAAGCTTTTGAAATTGGTGAAGGAAGAAATGCATTAGCATGGCATTAGGTGCCCATCATACAGAATCACCAAACAATTCAAAGAAAAGTCAAAAGCTTTACAGACTAGCTTAGACATGTTAATGTCTGCATACTGCTGCGTTCTGCTTTGCAGAGTAAATAGTACTGATTATCTTACTGTCATGTTCTTGAAGTTGCCTGTATATTAAGCTCAATGAAGAAAAAAAAATACAGTATTGTTAAAGAACAAAATTAAAACTACATAATGAATACTATATTCAGTACAAAAAAGTTATCAAGCGTTCAGAATTTTTAATAACACTTGTGCAGTGTTAATGTTGCTGTTCATTTTAGTAAATACATTGCCTACGGTTAAGAATCCATGATGTTTTAATCTCTTCAGTTTGGCAGCAGTTGTATGGATAAAGGTTTTATCTGGTATCAAAGAGGCCAGAATTGTTACAAACCTTCATAGTTCTTCAATGTCTGCCCTCCTTTTTGTATCAGTAATCATACTGCATTCTGTTTTCAGTGCAGCGCTGCATTTTCCCACTAGCTCCTTATGAAAACATCTGAGCTTATACAATCAAGTAGCCTTCGTTCATGTTATTCCTTCTAAAGATGAGGGAGGTGGTGTGAAGTGCTCAGATTAGATGTCTGCATTGACCCACCTATCTGTCTCCAGAAAGTACCTGGACACTAGGTATTTTTATTTTATAATCGCCATGTGTTTTTTCTATAAACAGAAGCACCATGCCATTTACTTAAATGAAGGACAGACAGTGAGACGTGAGGTACTAAGTCAATTAAGTTACAGAAGTCACTGGGAAGCCTTCTAGAAGGAGTTCACAGCATGTGATAAAAGGACGGCCTTTCCTTTGATGCTCATCGGCTATGTTTCTTAATTATCCAGAGAATTAGTTGCTGTTTTATTAAAAAGCCTCACCGTAAGGCTGAGCATGCTCGCTTTAGAAAGCTTCAGGTCTCTGCTGTCTAGGCAATAAAACAAACTAGAAAGGAAAACTGCCTCCCCTCTGTCACAGCACTGCCAAATAAATCAGAGGAAAATCTGCAAGAATAATCTCTTAAAGATTTTTTTTTTTCTTTTCCTTTGTCAAGCGCTGCAATAGAATGTATTTTCGGTGTCTATTTCTTCCGCGGTTGCTACCTACTAAACCAAGTCTTGTTGATGAAGGAGAAATGTCACTGTAATGTGAGAATGTTTCCCAAGTGATGAAAGTTGGTGAATGCTGCAGCATTACTTTTTCAGATGCTGTTGGGCTTTTGAGGACTCTTGCATTTTAAAAAACAAAACAAAAAAAACCAACCAAACAAACAGAAAAACTGCAACAAAAAACCAGCAAACCCTACAATGGAAAAAAATGTTACTGAGTCTCTGGTGTTGCTGAACATTAGATAACGTGCCCTTCTATTGTCTTCCAGATTTCTTGGAAATACTTGTGCGCTGTATTGGGATCAGCTGAGCCCCTTACCCACTCATGCAATGGGAGGATCTGGTCCCATACTCTTTATTCAGGCAATATCCTAGCTGAAATCTATGAGAATTTCACGTATGTAAAGAGTAGAGTAATTCCCACAATGAAAGTTCTAGTGCTCGTATCTTCATGGATTACTTATTCCTGCATAGGGGAGTGAATTGCAGTGGCATGGGTGTTTTAATGTTAGCTATGACAACATTAAAGGTGCGCTGGGGACAGACAGTATTATCAATAGAAATTTAACTTAAAGAGGACAAATTTGCTATTGGTGATGCAAAAGCTTGTGATGTTTTGTTAACTTTGCCAGGGAAGTGTGAATAGTTGCACCTGACTTGCTCTGACCAGAGCCTTTAAATATTTTAATGTGAAAGCAATTACGGTCCAAAGTAATTACTAATGCTCATCAGCTGTCATCTGATCACTCTTGTCTCCTGCTAATGTGTAACACTTCAGTCTTGGGCAGTAGGGCAGCCTAATTTCCAATACAGATGCACAGATTTCTAGGGAAGGGAAAGATGTTCTGGATATTGTAAATGAAATATTGTTATGTTTAATACATGACGTTCAGTCATGTCTGCTTAGGCTGTATTTGTAAAGATAGAAGTTAATCATTTCATGTTCTTGAGTGGATAACCCAGAGGATGGAGGAGTTACACTATGTACAATTAATGTTTATGATCATACAAAGCATGTTGATTATAAAAATAATGTGCATAGGACTTCCTTTAAAAGTTTTGTGCAATAAACTATTTTTGGTAAAGGGCTCCATGTTGTTTCTACTTTTAAAGAGAAATTGATATCATCTCCTCTTTGCTTTTGGACAGTAATTTTTATGTTTTATGTTTATTATACTCTGAACATGGAGTATAGCCACCTTTAAGGAAAAAACCCCAGCTTATTTTGGAAGACTGTGTTTTTGCCTATTGATTTTTTTCATTGATTGTTCATGCATCTGAAATTGATTGTGCTTTTATTTGTCAGATTTACTTTTTCTCAGTTTGCTGAACATGTCAGGAAGGAAACGCAATGGCTGTATCTCCCTTGGCCTGAATTTGCCAGCATCTGAAGTTTGAGTGTACAAAATGGAACAATGCAGAAATGTCATCTTGATTCTCAATTAGCCAACTGCAATGATCAGGAGAGAAGTTACTGTACCTTGCTTGCAATATTAAACAGTGTGAGTTAAAGGGATATTGTCAACTTCTTCTTGAAGGCCTGCCATTTTGTCTCATCATTTAAACTAGCAACTGACCAGCTGGCTTATAGTACAAGTAGCTGTACCCATAAGGTAGCGATGTTATACCTAATGGGATGGCTAGTTTAAATCTGAACAGACCTGTTTCCTTCTAATGCACTAGGAGCTTCCTCCTTCATGGTTTGCTCTCTCTGCCAGCTTATCTGAGACTACTGCAGCATTTTGAGATGAATGCTTAGACTGAACCTTCCTTTTTAAAGGGGACTTACTTTCAAATTGCTTGTGCATCTTCTCAAGCACCAAGGCTACTGCTGGTAGCAAGCTTCGTGCCTGAGGGAGGACTAGAGCTTCTTTTTCTTCTGTACTTCCAGATCCTGCCTGCCTGCTCCCGGCGTCTTGAAAACCACCCTTACAGCCCGCTTCTAAAGCAACAAAGGACAAAACCCACACTGCTGATAGACAAAGCTCTGTGTTCTGGTTTGGTGAAGCAGCTAACGGTTTGGTGACCTCAGGTTTCTGAGGCCTCTTCCTCGCTGCCCTTGCAGCCGTCTAGCGCCAGCCTGACAGCAGCCTTTCCCGCCGCCCCCGTGTTACTTGACAACTGACGAGTAGAAAAGGTGGCCGTTGTAAGGGTAAGGCGTTAGGAGGCGGCGGCCCCGCCAGGCGACAG
>NW_009606217.1:10350-10674 GCF_000690535.1 Cariama cristata | reverse complement strand
ATGTTAAAGTAGTAGCAACAGTGAATAGAAAATAGTAGAAATCATAATAAATATTGTATTTCAGGTTATCAGAATTGATAGAGGAGTTTGTCATTAATAACTATATACACCCATTACTGTTAAAGAACCCCTGGCCCCAGTGCCACATTGTGACACTAGTGTCATCTGTCTTGCAGCACGTAAGACCTACTCTTTGTTTCTAGTCGGGGGGAAAAAAAATCAGCTACTAAGCTTTTAAAAATTATTTTGCTACCGAAGTCAGTCTATCATATTGCTGTCCTTTGGCCAAAGAGCAGACATACACTGCACAGGGCTAACACCTAA
>NW_009606217.1:225-10291 GCF_000690535.1 Cariama cristata | reverse complement strand
AATAATTTCACAAGGTTTTGTAAAAAAAAAAAAAAAAAAAAAAAAGGAAGTTTTGATTACGAGCTATCTCAGACTTTGGACAATAAGTCATACAACACTATCTTAATATGGTTTTGGTCTCATTTCCTGAAAAAAAAAGAAAAAGCATCTGGTGTCAGAGCATGGCAAGTTATGCTTAAATGAGTAGTAAATAAGCAAATATGATCAGTTATACATTAACTATAATGTTTCATTAAATAAGAACACAAATTTCTTATTTAACTTACATGGTTTAGTTTTCCCTACAATGAAGTTACACTAGTAACTGAGTACTTCTGCTATTGCAAAGTGTTTGAGCAGGACTTTCAACTGGTCCACAGGCAATAAAGGAGAAACTAAACTTTCAGTACTGTTTACAAACAAAACTGGCATTTCTGTGCACAAGAAATGTGCCCAGTGGAAGCTTCTATGTAAACTAACAGGAAGAGAATAGGCTTGTTTTCAGACTAATCTGTCAACAACTGGGGGAGGGGGCACGGTATCCCTTGCAAAGATCTTCTCTCAATATAAAAACATAAAAATTACGAGACGCATGTGTTTCGCAAAGTCTGAAATGATTATTCAGAAATACTAAAACAAAATAAAGAGTATCTCCTCAGTGTATGTTGCAAGCAAGACCAAATACTACTGGTTTTGAAAAAGGGTTACATAAAGTATTTTTACTAAGCACTACTGTAATTCAAACACACAATAGTCTGTATTTCAAAATAAGATGAGATAAAAATGAGACTCCTTTCAAATACTGAATACGTAAACTTCTTTTACAAAGGCAATATACAAGGCATCATAATTCCATGTTTATTTTTAATCACACTTTCATTATAATTACAGAAGATAACTCTGAGAATTATTTTTGTCATGCTTTCTAATAATGTCCATAATATTATCTCCTGTTACAAGGCTATTCTGTAATTGTTTAAGTCTCTGTTGTTCCCTTCTCTTCTGGTCATGAAGATACGGGGAATTAAGCAACTGTGGGGGAAGAATGGTGCCCGTTGGTTTTACTCTCTTCACAACATCCCAAAAGAGCTTCTTGCTGTTGTTATTGATAAAAGTAATTGCAGTTCCACTGTGACCCAACCTCCCTGCTCTTCCAACCTGAAAAAGCAAAAGCTCATTTTAAGTTATCAATATTAAACGCAAGTCCTTCAAATATCCTTAAAGTTTATTTTCTGTTCTAAAACAGCAACTAACCTAAGCAACAAGGCCAAATTTCTTTATCTCATCCTCTAAGGACAAAGTTTTAATAAACCTCCTGAATTGAGGATATGCAGATCAGAAGCTTTAGATTAAATGCATCTAAAATTACAACTTGCTTATGGGGCATACCAGAAGTCCAATATTGATCCTGAGATGCATGATACAGCCTACAGGCTAAGGCTTACAGTAAATCTGGTCCAAACAAAATGTTTTAAAAAATGTTTATTATAGCAATGCCACATACATTTATGTGGCATGTATCAAGCAGGGTATGTACAAGCATGACCATAAAAATGCCCTTTACTTTCAATGTTCTAGTAACTTAAAATTATTTATCAATATTATCCGAAGTGCTTGAACAAATTCTAAAAGAATCTACAAAGGCTCTCTATTTAGGAAGAGATAATATGTTAATATTGGTATAGTTTTGATGCTAGGAAAGACCATTTTTATTTATTCATTCACTACTTTCTAGAAACTTTAGCAGAAAGATAATTAAAAACCAGAGGGGCGTACTGCAGTTAGTAACACAGAATACTTTAGAAGTTCATGAGCCTGGATGACTTCCAGAGGTCCTTTCCACCTCTTCAGAACAGGGCTAACTTCAGAGTTAGATCAGTTCACTCAGGGCCTTGTCCTATGGAGTTCTGAGTGTCTCCAAGGAGAAAGGTCCCACCACCTGTCTGGGCAGCTTGGTCCGCTGCCCAACTGCTCTTGCTGTGAAAAACATTCTTCCTTGTTATAAGGCCAGAATTTCCCTTGCAGCAAGTTGTGACCATTGGATCTCATCCCCTCACTGTGCATCTCCCAGGAGAATTGAGCTCTGTCTCCTCTGTAACCGCCCACTACCAAACAGAAGACAACAACTAAATCTGCACTCCAGCCCAAACAAGCCTAGTTCCCTCTGCCTCTCTTCATGTATCACCTGTGCCAGCCCCGTAACTATGTCTAGTCTCTTTCCAGTTTGTTGGCTTTTCTCATAGCTGATGGTCTCAAAACTGCACATAGTAGCAGAGTACTGTGGCTTCATAAGTGTCAAAAAGAGGGTAATAATTAGTTTTCTTGATCTGCTAGCCAAACTAGAGTTGGGAGGGTTGTACATATACATAAATACACACACACACATGCAAAACCCACACACCATCTTTTTTAAAGCAGGAAATCTTCCGGAAAAAAAAGAGGAGATACTGGAGTAGGAAGAGGGAATGAAAACAAAGTTCACAACTGGTTTCCCAACTGTATTACATGTATATCCCACACTGCAGATGAACTGCAGCAGAAGGAGGGGTATTTGGCCTTTCTTCACACAGATAGTAAAAACATGGTAAACTTTGCTTTCTATAGACACAAAATGATACAAGAGAGTATGGAACAGGAAGAATACTACTGCAGACATAATTGATATAACACTGTTCTAGGTTTTAGTAACTTATACAGGAGATAAAAGAACAGTGTTCTAGATTTCAGTAATTTACATAAGAGACTTATGGAAGAGATATTCAGCACCTTTCTTTCCCTTCTTATCAAAACAATATTCTGAAGAAGAAAATAATCTTTATGTTTACATTTAAATTTCCATAGGTGGATGTCATATTTCAATATGCTTTTCAAATAATGCTTTAGCAATTTATTTATTTACCTGATGTACATATTCATCCATACTTGAAGGCATATCAAAATTTACTACCAGTTTGACATTGACAAGGTCAAGCCCTCGTCCAAGGACTCCAGTACTTACTATAACTTCATACTTCTCTTGAAGTAATCCCTGGCAAAGGAAGAATAAACAAAAATTAATTCTTGTTTCCTTAAATATATTTTGAACCTCTCCAAGCATAGGCTAGGGTTAGTTATACAGTAAGAACACACTCAGTGGGATTATTCTGTTGCAGAAGAGAGAATGGTCCCCCTGTATTCTTGATTTAAATAGGAGTATCATTCACAGACCTAATTAAAGAGTGATCAAAATCACAATTTTAATTAAAAAATCATCAATTAAATGCATTTCTGAATTCCCATTTCAAAGCAAATAACCTAGGAAATAGTCTCCAGTATTTATCTGCATTTAAAATGGCATTATTTTCTACAGTTTTGCTTGGTTCCATCTGTCTCTCCTCTTCCCCAGCAACACTCCAGATTTTACTGCAGAAAAGCAGTAAATTACAACTTAACTCATTCAAATTAAGCCACTGTTTAAAAAACTGGCCATTTTAAATCTATCAAAATCACCATAACTTTAAAGGTACAAACCTGTAATATGTCTGTTCTTTCCACCTGAGACTTTTCAGAATGCATAGCTGTACACTGCAATCCTGTAATCTTATGAACAGCATCACTCAACAGATCTGCTCCTAGCTTACAGTCCACAAATACCAACACTGGAGGCTTGAAGAGTTTCTTATCCTGTAAAATTAAACAGTTTATGTAAGAAGGTATTACAACAGTTTGCTGCTCATCGTCAGCAACTTGGATTCAATTTCTTCTGCTCATTGTCTCTAATATTAACAAGACTTTCAGATGAATAAATGTTTTTAGACTCCAGATAAGAAGCAACAGGATACCACCCACGAAACTATACAGATCTCTACATCATAAACATACACTGATTTGTAGACTCAGAACTCAAGTTTATATCAATGCATGTATTTTTTTAGAAGTCAGAAGCTTTCTTTTATCTTACATAATAATTCTGAATTTCTTTAAGGTCTGAGGTTCAGGTAAAGATTCTTATTTACTTCTCGCATAACCTCAGCTAAGACTTCAAAATTCCCCTACAAAGTACTCATAAAAGATACATATGTAAGTATTCATATAAAGAAAATTCAAGAAAGAACTAAATTAGCTTTCTCACTGGTTTCTTTAATGACTTCTAAAATGACAAACCACTCCCAGGCGACAGAGCAGCTATGACAGTTTAAGAAAGTCCTGCTCTTCTACCACTCACAGATAACCAGTACAAATCTTTGGGGTGCCATAGTGCGAATCACAAAGTTATCAACATTATCATTTTTAACTTGGATCCCAGCACAGGAAATTAGTTTGCTGCTGCACAGGAGGTGTGAGTGACAGGGAGTGGAGTAATCCCTGAAATTGCCATTAAAGCTCTTACATTGCAGAACTACTGAACTAGTTTGTGCAGTTATATGCTTAACCTCACTCTACCTCTTCACTACGGATTAGAATTAATGACGAGAACCCGACAAAGATGTGTAAAGATACAAATAGTTTTATAAGCTGTTCTTATGAGAAAAATATTACACTTACATTTAGTATTTCAAACAGCTTTTTCTTTTTAGATGGTTCTTCTACCCACAAGATAATTTGGCGAACATTGGAACATGGCAGGTTCTTTTCTCCAATTGTTATTCTTACAAAATTGTGCAGAAGCTGATTTGCTAAGTGTTCAATGCCCACTGGAATCGTGGCTGACACCAATATGGTTTGACGATCGTGACAGATGTCTTCCAAAATATCCAACACTTGCTGCTGGAAACCCATTTTTAACATGGTATCCACCTAAAGGAAAAATACTAGATTTGTACCAGATTTTTCCATAAACAGAGGAATGCTTAACTACTTGAATTGACAGAAGAACCATAATGTGTACGATTGGCATGTAATAATCCAAATGCAGGAGTATTTTCAGTCAGAAGAAAAGCTAAGTGAGAAAATTCAAAACAAATGATTCACGCTGGTCTAGCAGTGTTATCCTGTCAGGTATCTAAGTCTTTTCTAGCCAATAGAACATGCATTGCTCAAACATGTTTCAAATTGTGCTAAAAAATTAATTTTTCTCTTAAGAAATATATTTTATCTTTACAACGAACACTCTGTATGTTTAATCAGTTAGATTAGCCACTTAACACTGGCTCTTCGAGGACCTCTGCATAGGCAATACAGCCCTGATAACTAAAAACTTACTTCATCCACCACTACAATTTTTATGCCATGCAGTTGAACAGAACTTTGCTTTAAAATCTCAAGAAGCCTTCCAGGTGTTGCTATTATAACCTAAAAAAAAAAAAGAAAAAAACAAGAATGAACAAACTAGGAGTTAGAAAATCCATGAAAGGACAGATCACTATCCTAGAAAAACTGTAAAGTTACAGCACATAGGTGAGAAGGGCACTAATTAGTGAAATTACTTGCATTCAAATAAGTTGTAAAACGTCTATAGATAACTTAATAAATTATGAAGCCTCAAAAGGAAATGGACCTTTTAGAACTCTAATGGAAGTGTCTAAATACAGGCAACGTAATCTGCATTAAAAACAAACTATTTTTGCTGTAAATTACAGCTCCTTGTCTAATAAAATGGCATATTTCAGTCTTTGAAAGCAGCAGTATCATGCATGAAGCTTTTTAAAAATCAAAAAGCTATTATATGTTTAATCAGAAGTCAAAATGTTTTTTAAAAAAAGTATTACTGTAAAGAGCTAACAATTATTTTAGTAGTTTAGACTTAGGGAAAACACATCTTTGTGTGTCCATACATGTCAACGGTAACATCTTTTTTTTCCGTGAATACCATGAAAACATAAGTCTCCACAGGATCTTTCCATGCTACAGTCTTTACCTTAACACTTTGCTTGAGACGGTGAAGCTGTGGTGGCAGGGGTAAACCTCCTACCAGGAGAACTGTTCTCATGTTTGGTAAACCAGCCATCAGTTCTTTAGCTTGTCTCTCTATCTGAATTGCTAACTCCCTTGTTGGTGCCAAAATAAGAGCAGATGGAGTTTCTGTCTAGAAAGAGGGGGAGAAATCTGTTGAACATGGAATTGCTTTATTATTTAGATAAAAAGCTTTCAAGATTAAATCTCCCAATACTAAAATATAAATTATATAGCGTAGCTACTGTGGATACAATTAGACTGCTAATACACTTTCTATTTGAAAACAGAAGTTAGAAAGGGATTATACCTTTAACAATGCAGGCCAAGGAAGTCTATCCCTCAATTATTCAATTTTTGAAAACAACAAATTAACGGATGTGTAAGTACACTGTTAGAATAGTTTCCTGAAAACAAAAAAAGGCCCAGAAAGCTAGTAGTCATTTGTAAAGACTGTTTTTTTCTAATTTAGTTATTGCACTGAATCTGTAATATTATAATAAATAAATGCCACATGAACGCAGAACACAGGATGCTAGTTGAATCTAGAGATCATAAAAAGAATTTTTAGAAGTCTCGGTATTACAGGAACAGACTATTTCCCTTTTCTTTCTTGCACACTAAGTAAAAACATTAAGAATTAGCCAGAGAAGATAAGCAGTGATAGGAACTTTATACAGCAAAAACGTATGTCTCTGAAATTTAAAACCAAAATTAATAGTCCCTCTGACCCACTATTAGTCAGCCAGGTAGAAATGAATCACTAAAGTGTTACAGTCTTAATTTTGTTGTTGTTGTTGTTCCTTATATAAGGATCTTCAACCATATTATCACCTCACTGATACTTCTGCAACCTAGAAAACACAAAATTACAGGGTAGTAATTCCTCTCAGATTAATATAGATTCCTAACTCCAGTTAACACATATTAATGAAATAAAAAGAACATAAGATAAAACAGGGGGGAAAAAGGGCAGAATAATGGTCTAGCTCCAAGACACATGACTTCAGTAATACTGATCACCTCTTCAGCAAATAAACAAAGCACTCTCGTGTATTGATACTACAATCACGCATTCACTTAATGGTTTTCTGGATGGTATGTGTTTCTTTCTGGTCTCCAACTGGAACATTTACAGCTGACAAACAGTAGGAGGTTGCTCCTTTCCCACTGCATCATCGAAGGAACTACATAGTTAAATACTTGTGTCAAGAAGGGCGTTTGGAGTTGTTTTCAAGTGGGCAACAGTGTTTAACTTAACAACTTACCACCACAAAAAAGGTACCTACATAGATGTGAAGAAGCCAGGAACTGTCAAATATGTCATAACCAGACTACCCTTATGCTTTTAATATCTCAGCTCTCTTTTACATTAAAAATGAAAATTATTTTAAACAACAAAATAAAATTCTTTCTTGACACACACATTAACTTGCAAAGTACCCTGAAGATGAAGAATGAGAAAGATCAAGTATATCATTTAAAGAAATTAAGTATTATTCATTGAGGCTCAAATTTCGTGCATGTTATTATAAGTATGTAACTGTCTTGCAGACTTTAATGATAATCAGAGGAGGTACTGGAGTGCAATACTCCTGTTCTTAAATGCTCCTATATAATGCTTCCATTCTTAAAACTTATGCTAGACTACTTTAAAGATTAAAAAAGTTACTTAAATAATCTTTAAATTATTAATTTGAAAAAAATTATACACACACACACACATTCGTATGTATACAGATCTACAAAGGCATCTGAACAGTCCAAAATGTCAACTAGAATCAGGTCCAGAATTTTCAAATATATTCTTATGGCCCTCTGAACAAAACCACTAAAGCAAAAAGCAATACTAAACCACACACAAGGTGCAGGATACTATTTGCCATTACTTCTCCTCATACATTCATGTCCTTACAAAGCAGAATTTTTCTTAACTGCTTTTTCCCACAGTATCAAAGGGGACACTGCATAACTAGAGGATTTCAGAAATTATATTACCCAAAATTCTTGTAGTTATTTGATGGTCGGCTGAACATATTCCAACAGAAATTAGTCTGTGAAGTTATGCAAATGTCAAAAAATCTCTTTCAGCCATCTGATATATCAAGATATAGGAACAACTTCTTGCAGAGGGCCTGGAATTATTTTCACTTTCTGTTTTGAGTCATTTAGGAAGTTTACCACAGAATTTACTTACCTTTCCTAACAAGGAGAAAGTGTGTATTAGGTAATATTAATAGAGTTGCTTTATCTCCTGACCAAAGTGAAAAAACATTCTAAGTCATTAAAAATCAGCATCTCTCCCCTTCCAAGAACCAATGCTCCATCTATCAAAAGTAAAATAAATCATTGAATGTCAATAAAAAACACTGCAATTACATTCTCAGTTGCATTGGGAATCCAAGAGACAAAGTTGCAAACCACTTTCTCTAAACACACAAAGTTTCATTACCTCTTTCAAAACCTTCATAATAACAGGGAGCAGGAAGGCTGCTGTTTTTCCAGAGCCCGTGTCTGCGCTAGCCACAATATCCCTCCCTAATAGTCCAACAGGGATCATTTGCATTTGGATGGGAGTTGGGACTTCATAGCCAGAATTCTTTAAATTATGGTTTAAAGTTTCAGGAAAACCACAGTGTTCAAACTCTACAATAGGTCTTGGAACTTGCTGGCCCTGGACAGCAATACCTAGCTGGAGTTTAAGGTTCTCAATCTGCTCATCTCGCAAACCTAAAATAAAGGAATGATCTTTGTAGAAATAAGGTGTATTAAGCAGGTGAGTTTCTCCTTCAGATTCTGCTTTTGTGAGTTGATCAGATTTTAGCTTGCTTTCCTTCGCTTGCATTTGTAGAAGGTGTTTTGCTTTACATTCCAAGCTACAGACATCTTCATCTGTTTTATCGCAAATATACTCTCCGTAGCGACCACACACAACACATACAGGTTCTCCAGGTTCTGCCCAACGCTGGGATTTGCTGAAGGATTTTATGGGTTCTTCCAAAGAGCTATCTTCCTCAGTATTTTGGTTGTCCTTTCCCAAAGTTGTATTAGCAACACCAAGGTCTCCAGCTACAGGTTCTGTGCATTGTTGTACAATTTCATTCAAATTGCATCCTGAAGCAGAAGTTTCTGTTCCAACTGACTTACAGCCTTGAAACTCAGTGGTCTCCTCTAGCAAAGATCCTCCAGAAGACAATTTATTTTTCTTAGCTGTACAACTTTTGTCCTCATCAGCAGTTCTCTTGACTTTAACTGATCTTGGTAAAAACATGCTTCAGTACACTAGAAATAAAATTGTTACAGTTGTTAGAAATTACTACCATTGAAAAAGGCACATTTTACTGTTACCACAAAAAACTGAAGTCTACGAAATATATTTGCAAGCCTAGAAACCAACTCTCAATCCCTGAAAAGATCTAGAAACTGCCTTGTTTAAAAATTATCTTGGTCTTAACAATGTTGATGAAATGTAATGCAATACTTTAAAATAACAGTGGAAACATGGAACAATACAGCAAGATCCTACAGTTAGTTTTCAGTATTGGACATTTGCAGCTGAATAAAAACTTTTATTTTCTCCATCTGCCTGGAAATGTATCCATTTTGAGAGTCAGTCATATTTAAATCCTTGGAGAGTTTAGCTGTTTCTAAGATGAGATATGGAAGCAAAACATGCATTCTTCTAAGCTATGAAAAAAACAAAATTATCAATTTTGAAAAGGATGTGAAATTTAGTACAGGACCCCAAGAGCACTCCCTTTGTTGTCCTTTTCAAAGTCCACTCAAATTTTAAAATTCTGTAAACTTTGAGATCTGTTTAGGTTACAGCTCTGTCTGTTCAGGGTGTCAAAGGAGGACCAAAGATCTACACAAGCAATTTGTCAAACCTCTACCATAATACAAGGAAGTCAAATTAAGTGTCCATAAATAACCATAACTGTTATACTCTGAAACTTTAAGTATTTGACTCCGAAAGCATCAGATGTTCTCACCAATTGTTCGCTACAGTACAATCGGTAAACAAAGTACACAAAATACCGTAATTTTATTCTGAATTAATTGTACTGTGTATACCACTCCCTATCAACCTCTTTTTATATCAGCTTTCTAAAAACACACAAAGTAATCTGTGTTTATGGACAGGGTTTTTTTTTTCTGCGTGACTCAAAGCAATTCAGAGCGAAGAAGCATCCGCAGGCAGCTCACCAGGCAGACG
>NW_009606217.1:0-211 GCF_000690535.1 Cariama cristata | reverse complement strand
GGGTAGAACACGGGCAGACCCGAGGTACCCGCATGGAGGTTGCTTCGCCTCGCTATTGGGTCTGATGCCAGCGCTCACCACGTAGTTTTTCGCACCTAATGAGAACTTCCCACAACAACCCTCTTTACAAACTCAGTAGCCTTTCAGGTGAGGGGTGCAAACCGTGCTCTCGAAGAGTGCCAAGCTGACGAAAAAGACTGCACCCGTAACG
>NW_009606216.1:353-1347 GCF_000690535.1 Cariama cristata | reverse complement strand
GGCACCGGCGGAGACCCCGCGGCCGGCGCTGGGTCTTCCCCGAAGGAGCCTCACTGCCTCCTGGGCCATGCGAGGGAGGTCGAAACACACACTAACGAAGAGCATATTTCTTATATATGGCAGTTTTCTTTATTGATTGCTTGATGTGAAACAATATCAATCTGGAATTTTATTTTTTTTTTTCCCACACATTACAAAAAAAAAAAAATATTAAATTGGCTCAGTCTGCAATCCTTTAAGCACAGCCATATTAATTATCAGAAAAAGGAGAAAAAAAAAAAAACCCACCCTAAAAAGTCTACCAAATAGAGCATTTACAAATGCACAAAAACATGCCACTTTGGCTTTATGGGGAAAAATATTGTCTTCTAGATTAAAAAAAAAAAAAAATCTTTTAACATAAATAAGTTAGTATAATTTCTCAGTGTCTTTACAGAGTTATGTACACAGGTACACTTCAAACTTTTTTTTTTTTATTTTTACATACAGGTACACAGGCAATGTAGAAATACTGTTTAAAGATGTAGTATCCCTTTTCCCCTCACATACAAACACTTCGGGAAGTGGGCCAGATCAGAAAACAACAATATTCAAGATTCAGAGCAAAAGCCCTCCAGATTAGCTTAAAAAAAAAAAAAAAAAAAAACAAAAATCAAAACAAAAACCCCCCAGAATAGCTTAAAAAAAAAAAAAAAAAAAAAAAAAACAACAAACCAAACCCAAAACAACCCACAAACCAAAAATACCAGGAGATCGGGCAGTGTAACAACAGGATGATTTTTTACAGGCATTCAAATTTGCTTTATGGATTTGAGGTCGGGGCTGGGGGGGGACACGCAGGACGACGACGACTTTTGCTGCTACGTAACGGAATCATCGCAGCTCTTCAACTTAGTGCGGGAGGAACAAATTTTACAAGCGGCCTGGAATAATCCCCGCTGAGCGGGGTTACCGGGATGGTACATTAATAAAAAAATTCTTAAAAAAGGAGGAA
>NW_009606216.1:0-257 GCF_000690535.1 Cariama cristata | reverse complement strand
CTCTTCATCCGTTTCTTGCCTGGCTAGATTGTGAAAGCAAGTCCCAATCGGTCACCCTCTGCCACTCCCCCCGGGTTTATGTGCTACATAAGGTAAAAACTATATACACAGGTAGTACAACGAAGCAAATAAGGAAACACCTAATTGCACAATGCTACATCCAATGCTTTTAGAGGCAGGTCTTTTAAGAGTGCCTAAAATTTTAGTGTTATTGTTTGCTTTTTGTTGTTGTTGTTGTTTGCTGTTGTTGTTTTGTT
>NW_009606215.1:35792-48023 GCF_000690535.1 Cariama cristata | reverse complement strand
CGGGGAGATGGATGGGGGTGGTGAAGGCTTCTGGGCAAGGACCGGGTTCTCCCCTTGCGCATCCACCCCCACCTCCTCGTTCCGCCCGGCATCTCCGTCGCTGGAGCATCCTGTTGTCCCTCCCCAGTGCTCCACTGAGGAAACCTCTCACTTTTCATGCAGACCTCTTCCAGGACTTGAGCCAGTTCCAGGAGACTTGGCTGACAGAAGGTAGGCTCCTTCCCCTTGCTCTGTTTTGGTTTGTTCGTCTTTCGGTTGTCTTTTGATGTTTGTACTGCTCCTTTGCTTTGTTTGCCTAGCTACAAACAAAGTATTTTTTTTTTCAGCCTTGCCAACCTCTGGCTTGTGTAAATGAAGACGCATGAATCACACTATTGTGCTGGGTATTTGCTTATGAATGGAAATTGGCAGTTGGCCCACTTTCCTGGTTACAATTTTCGTTTCAGGATACTTGTAACTGGTTCGATTTTATGCTAATCTGTCACTTACCTTTGTTGGTTGCCAGAACGCTGATATTTTTTTTAAACGAACAGTAGACTATTCTTTTAATTTGGGGGACAAAGTGCTTCTCAACTTTTTTTTTTTCTTTCTTTTTTAAAGATGATTCTTTGAAGGAACCTTCCTGGAATTTACACACTGTTCAGTTTGGTGTCTAAATTGTTTTGCCTTTTGACTTTAAGGAAGAGAAAACTTCAAATCCCGGGGAGTCCCATAATTCCAAGTGAAACTAGTTTTAAGCAGTATGGTGAATTTACTCTAATTCCAGTACTACAAATGATTCATTTTCCAGAAAATTCAAAACATATCCTCAAGTACAGGCTTTTGATAAATATAGAAGTACTTACTGTGATACAGGTACTCAACAAGTATTTAACAACAGTATAAAAATATGCATAGCATTTTGAGCAGGGTTACTTCCCCTAGTTTTACCACTATTGAAAGACAGTCTTGTCAAACAGTTCTTTTTTTTTAAGCCTCCAAAAAGGTATTTGCCAAGTAAGTAAGTTTATTAAGGGGGAAAAAAAAAAAAAAAAAAGAGTTTTATGTTCATTTCAAACTGAAATGAAATTACATTGATTAGGCAGTGTTCAGGAGTGTGAGGATTGTAAGGATGCAAGAGGAATTACCTGGAGGCTGGTCCAGGATTGAAACACTCACCTATTTTTTTGCTCTGATGTAAGTTATTAATTGCTGGTCATTTAATAGATCTGCTGAATGTGCACACATGCTTGAGACTGTTTTCTCTTAAATCTTCAAAAATCTTGAGCTACCAATAAGATAACTTTGCCTCAGAATTGATTTCTGGTAGACTTTCAATTTTAGGCTTTCTAGTGTTTGATAACATTTTTTAGATCGCTAATCTAAAGAAATTGCGTAGAATCTCTTACAATAAGTTTGTCAGTAGAAGAATGTTTGTAGAATGAATTCCTTGGTACCCTGGGGTGAAGGGAAGATTACACATGGTCTTGCAGCACTGTATAGAAAGGGATAATCTGCTATTATATATGATTAGTAAATGATAATGCAAACCCTATTGCATGTTTTTAAAATATAGGCAGACATCTTTTTTTTTTGTATCACTCAAAGCATTTAGTCTGAGTCCAAGTGAAATCTTTGGGAAATTCAATGTATGTTTTAATATTCTAGCTTATGATTTTCAGACTGCATAGATGGGGAACTAGTTTCTCCCATGGCGACTCCCATTTCCAGACTTTTAATAAGAAAAATTGCCCTCTGAAGCAAGCTATCATTTCTTTTTCTGTATTTACTAGTATGTCAAATTCTTTTCCTGAATGGTGAAAATGATTTTTTTCATTAATGTCTTGAATGTCTTGCATATGTCTATATGTTAGCATTTGTTCACAAGATGAAGGCAACTGAAAATTTAAGAGTATCTTCCTAAACAATGCAGAAGAAAAAGAAAAGAAAGTGAAAATATTTAATATGTTATTTATTCTCTGCCTCTACCACATTTAGTTAAGAAATACAGCTGTTTTATTATTTTATTTACAGTTCTAGAAAGGAAGCAAACTGGAAATATAAATTCACAACAAACAATCAGCCATATGAAAAAATGTTAACGAATTGAAACCATATAAACACATGTGTGTGTGTATATGTGTCTATATGTATTTGTGTGATTTCATTCATGGGGTATCTCTTTATTAGCTTTTCAGAATATTTTTAATAGTGTCAATTAACATGTGATTTCTCCTTTGCAGGGCAAAAGAATAATGTCTGCATATAGATGACTCTTAAAAGAAACAGATGCTGAAAAATCCTAGGCCTTGTTACTAAAAATCCAGTTTTCCTCTACACGTCTTTTACCAGAATCTGTTAGAATGTAATGATGTGAGTCTGGCAGTTGATAACTGTATGGAACTAATTTCAAGCCAAATAATTTATAAAAGTGATTTGGCATTCAGAGAAACAAAAAAAACTTCCTTAGAGAAAAGTTGCACAAGTAGTTATCTGGGCTGATTGCAAAGAGGAGAGAGATGCACTTCTTTGTGTATCCTTAGACAGAAAGCTTTATTTATGTTGCTCCAGATCTTGAAAGTGGAATAGGAAGCACAGGTTGATGCATGCAGCCTGAGTGACTAAAATAAGTCTCGGGTTGGGCTTTAAATGTCTGATTAGGTATCCCAGTTATTTTAAGCATAGATGCTAGTTTGGGGAGAACAAGAAAATGTCTATCCATATTGCTACTATATGAAGTAGATAATGAATATAAAAATTTAAATTTTCTTCTGGGAACTGGCACTTCAGCCTTCTAGTATAGGACTGTAGCTGTCTGCATGCATCACTGTCCAGCAGTGAGGCTGCATGGTCTCACTCCAGCCATGCCCTTCATTTCACATCTTTTCTGTAGTCTCGTGCTTTAGTATGTAATTCTCTTAGCAAGATTGTCAGCAATGCAATAGACAGTAGTAGCCTCAAGGCAGTAGGCTGTGAAATCCGAACCCGGCTCATTGAATATGATCCCTGCTATTTCTTCTATTACAATGTTGCTTTTTAAAGTTAATGAATTAAATTAATTTTGTAGGTTTGGGTTTGTTTGGTTTTTTTTTTCCTGTTCTCCACTTTTTATCATTTATATTTCCAGTTTGTTGTCATACAGGTCATTTTAAGGAACAGGGATTGCAGTGCGAAGAGCCTGGCTGGTTCCATTCTAATCCACTGCCTCTTCTTAATGCAGTGTTATTCCCTAAGGTTTATTTTTGGTATGTCTTCCCTAGCTTAGCTTCAAGTGACTGAGATTAATGGACTTCCATTCCTCATGTCCCTTTACTTTGACGGCATCACCTTTGCTTTACAGTTGAGAGAGTGCAATCTTTTGTCCACTCTGCAATAACAAAAGCTCTAGGTTTGTCTGTTACGTACTAGCAGCAGCATTTCTTTCAGAAATAGTTTGTGAGAGATTTTGTGAAATAACAATCCGCTGCAAGCTCTCCCTTCCCTGCAGTAAAAGGGATGTAAAAGTAACTGTTAGAAGTAACAAAATATTCTAACGTGATGTGTTATGGTTAAGGTTCTCCCCACAGTTTGTCCCAGGGCACACCCAAAAGCTTAGTTCATTGTCAGACCTGAATTTACCACATTAGTTGCTGTCTCTGGGTAATGGAGGACTGCTCAGGAGGTAGACTGAGGCCATATGTGAGCTAGGCTCTGAGTAACAAAAAAAAATAAATAAATAGCTGTGTATTCAAATACAGGCTAAATTCTTATTAGTAATGTGTTCCTGACATCAGGATGGTGTGCCTCTCTTGCTTCCTTAACGCATTTTCTTTCTGTGGTTGGGAAGAATGCAAAGGTATTTGTAAATAAATACAGATGCTGCTGTCAGGGAGAAAGCCAGACTGGATCACTTGCTTTGGTGTCCTGTTGCTTAAGGAGGTGATTGTGAGACCTGCTTCAACAAAACCATGCATTCTAGACTGTGTGCAGGCTGTCCAAGAGTACTGTTCTGTCTTGCTTATATAGCTCTTGCAAAAGAAAGATAAGCACAAACCACCTTGTAGAATAGGACAAGCAAGCACAATTGTATTTACAGTTGGAAAATCTGAATGAATTGTTCCCTCTGTGAATGTGCAAGAGCAATGTCGATCAAAGCTTTTCTCAGCAAATAAGGGAAACCGGAGCTAGAGGAGGCTGTGTGTAGCTGATTCCTCTGTGAAATCAGAAAAGCACTAATTACATATACACTGTTTCAACACTAGAATTTTAATATAATAGCACTATGGAATATTATAACATTTTATTTCGTATGTTGGAATAATCTCTCAAGTACACACCTGTGTACCTTGCTGAGTCAACCTGTAGGTGAAGAAGGACAATAAAATTCTTTTTCTTCCACTGTGCCATTTCATTGTTTTATTATATATTTTGCAATGGCTTCAATGCAACTCAGACATGGGCTAAGGCCACATTGTGGTAGGTGATCCATGAACAGAATGATCGAAGCTGGAGATCAGGAAAGGCATGTGTCAGCTATGTATAGGCAGATGAGGAATTTGCACAAATTATGACATAAGGGTCAGCACATCTGCCAGTGCTCAGCAGATACCAGCTTGCAACCACTGTTACATCTTTCATAGCCATGACAGGAAGAAGAATTCTGATATTTTTAAGTTTTAGTTTAAAATAAGTTTTTTATCCAGGAAGTGATGACTCATACTATGAAGCACATAGTGAAAGACTCTTCTAGTGCCTCTACTTTGGATGCTGTGGGAAACTCAATCCATGTGTGCTTTACAGCTTTTGCAAAGTCTAGTCTTTGATGTAAATCAGAATAAATATGACCCCCTGAGTTATGAAGAGGCATAAATGTATAAAGTGCACTGCTGACTTTTCAGGTCAGCAGACAAACATCTGAGCCACACAAGTTTGTCTAAAGGAGGTATTAAGCCTGCAGCTTCTTAACATTGAGATGCTAATGTTGTTAACTATTTTACTGCTTACTGCATTCAGCAATATCTTGTTCCAGTGAAGTAGGCTGTTTCAAGCTAAATGAGGCCTCCGCAGATTTTCAGATATCTTTACCAGACAATCTTTGAAATATTCAAATATCTTTGACCTTGCTGTTATTCTCAGAGTACTAACGATGCTGTCTACAGGGCAGATGCCTAGAAATAAGCTTTACTGCACTGATTTGTGGGGAAAGAGCAGCTGTTTGCTGTCAGGTTCTCTATGACTACACCAGCACTTCCTCTTACATTTCCCATTTGCAAAACCATACATACATGCAAGGCACTATTAACCATTTCCCTCTCCTGCTACTGGATAATTGTATTTTTTTTTTTCTTCTGAAATGTTCTCCTTCTGCTGATTTACAAATTGTAGCCTATTCCACTAGAGCCAAGCTATCCACTGCTTCTGAAGCTACTGAAAAGATTTTATATGAAGGCATAGGTGTTTCCTACTCTGCTCATCACTTTGGCATAGCCATTCCAAATTTATCAGTTGGTAGGTGTTTCTCCCATGCTAAATGCGTAAAAATCCCTGCATGTTATGTTTCTAATGAAAACTGTGAACCCTGAGCTAATAATCTTGCTGTTGCCCTTATTTCCAAAGTAAGGGAGAAAGAAACTGGCAGGTTGTTAAGGGGTAAATCTGCAGGCAGAAGAACTATATTCATTACTCCCACAGGGAAACTATCTTTAGTCACTAAAGTGCATCCCAGCAGAAAGCTCAGACATTTTCTGTATGCGCTTATTTCTGCCTTACTGTTAATTATACCATACAAAGTGTCAAATCTAATTCTTCTCTCTCTTTTTTCCCCCCCCTGCTCTGCTGCTGCCCCCCCATCCTTCCTTCTCTCCCCTGGCAGCTCAGGTTCCAGACACTGATGAGCAATTTGTGCCTGACTTTCATTCAGAAAACTGTAAGTAGCATGGGGGTGATCACACACCTCGGGGGAGGAGGGCAGGATACACTTAAACCAAACAGATATGTAAATGTAACACATAGACATTGAGGCTAAAGTACTCATTTTATTTCTACATGGTTGTAACAGTGATAAAAAAAACAGGATAACTGTCCACATCTGGACAATGCAGAAGTATCTTTCTGTGGTGATAACTACCACAGTCCCTTATGTAGAGTGGTTTAGTTGGTGTATACAGTTCACGTCAGTTCTGAAATAAACTCAGCAAAAATATGAGGCATTAACAGATCACAATGTTACTTTCCATCCTTAAAACTCTAATCACAGCACTGAACATCCCAGACTTTGCAAGCAGCATTGTATCAGCTTGAAGAGGTGGGAGTAAGCTGGCAAAGAAGGACTGGAGCTAGCCTTATTAAAAGCTTACAGTTTTGATTTGGAGGGCAGACCTTTCCATTGTTTGAAAAACAACCCTAGACCTATGCACCTTTCTGGGGTTACTTTTCTTTCCTTCCTAAGTGTCAATGACCTCCTAACAGCAGCAGCAGAGCCCAGAGGTAAAGCTAGAAGATGCTTACCATGTCCTTCATCCAGGATAAGATTTTCTGAGGAACTAGTGAAGGAAGTTTTGCTCCCTGATGCTTTTAATCAAGCATAAGAAGTAACCATACCCACATGCTACTTCCTGGTGCTGTAAACTGCAACTCGCATTTGTTATTCATGAAATTCTAACCAGCCCAGAAATATCCCTCCTCGTCTGCATCAGGCCATGACCACAGACCAGTGCATTGAAAACCTTTTTACTTTTTTCCTGGACTGTCACTGGTGTTTTGGGTGAGCAATGCAGTTACAAGATTCTCCCAATCCCACATTCAGGGATGTTGGATTTTTAGCATAGAAGAGATTCAACAAAGTGAAACCTGCATTTGGAAATTATATGGGTAGCTGCTGAGTGCCAGCGTGGCAGCCTCCCACCCAGGAATCACAGTATCCTGTAGAAGGGCCTGGCTTTTTTCCTGAGTGCTCAAGTCTAAACCTGCTACAATTAATGAAATTAGATACTTCAAACCAAGGCTACTGAGAGGACTGCAAGCTGCTCTTCAAACTTTGAAGTATATTATAGTGAAAGCAAGGAACCAGAAGTCAGACTTCTGTTTTGTACTGTGCTTTAACACTGATGCAGTTCCTTTGGAAAAGGGATTTTAGCTATCTAAATTGGTTAGGTGTTTCCGAAAACACTGCTTGGGTAAGATGTCTGTGAGCAAGTTAGCCTAGTGACAGCCTGTAATAGTATGCAATACGTATAATAGTATTTTCCCACAGAAACCCTTCAGCTTTAGTAGCTATGCCTACAAAAACCTTACATTTATTGTCCTGCAGGACAGATGATACTATCAGGAAATCTACAATGTGTCATCATATTAGTGCATTATAATTTAATGCAGTGCTACATGGTAATGCTATTCACAAGATATGCTTACCAGGTATGTCAATGAAAGAGCATTTTGCATGATGCAAATCAAAACTTTGCTTTTATGTGTTGAAAAATACAGTATGTGCATGCTACCCCTTATGACATAACAGAAAATATCTGTCCCAGCCCTGAACACTCTAAATCCTTTTCAAAGAGCTCTGGATTATCACAGATCATGCTAACACTACCTTGGATTTGCTCTTTTAAGGTTGATGTATGATACAAACTTTACTAAATCAAGGGCAGAACTCAGGAAAGTCCAGTGAACAGTTGTGCGATCAGTATTTTGTTTCTGTCAGAGCCAGCTGAACACAGACAAGGTGGTGGCATCTCAACTTACTTTTTAGTGGCTGATAAAAATATCTCTCCATAAACAAGAAGAGTGTCAACCTGATCTTTAATTTCTCTCCCACAGTAGCTTTTCACAGTCCTCCTGCTAAGATTAAAAAGGAGCCACAGAGTCCCTCCTCGGACCCCACACTGTCCTGCAACCATAAGCAGCCATTCCAGTACCACAATGGCAAGCAGTGCCTTTACGCCAGGTAACACAGCTTACACAGGTGAGGGACAGGAGCTGTTATGAAATCAAGTGCTACTGCATTATCTGATAATGAAGTGTTACGACAACAATCTGGTCTGTCTGCTGGGTAAAGGCAGTGCGCATGTACTGCAATACAAATTAACCAGTCGGTCAGCTCATGGCAGCCTGCTCAGACTGCCGCTTATTGCACTGGATAGCTCAGACCTGTCTAGAATAGATCTGGGCTTGCCTCATTTTTCTTCTCACTAGTGCTATTCCTCAGCTGTCTTGATACTGAGAGCAGTCTTGACATCTGTCACATGCCTCCCTCTCCCCATTGCTTTCCAAAATCTGTCCTGCAAGGAGCTCCGTGACACTATTGCCCACAGTCCCAGCTACTTGCCTGAGTTATAGTGTGGCTTCTTCAGTACAGACACGTTCTCCAGTTCTCTGCTTGAAGGGTTACTGCTATTGTGCGTGGGGGCAACCAATAATCAGAAAACAAGGAGTTTATGCTGGGATTTCTCTGGCCTGAGTGGCTGCATAGAGGGACAGCATGTCTGCCTATGACATGCTCTCCCCAGCTGCTGCCACAAGTCCTTCTCAGAGAACTGTAATGCTCCAATATCTGTTTGACTGTTCCAGTGCCTATGGTCAACCCAGACAAGTTGGCATCAAGTCCCCCAACCCAGGAACTCCGATACAGTCACCGGTCCAACAGTTCCCTAGACAGGACAGGAGCTTCCTGACCCCTGCAGGGCCACCCCACCTCACATCCAGCTGTGGATACCTCAACAAAAACAGGTGAGTTACTGCCAGGAGGAGGCAGATACTGGCAAGAAGGATTGACCTCCTTGGTAATTCAGGGAGGAGGGGCTGCAGCATCCAGATTAAAGTGCTCAGTTTCCAGCAATCACAGGATTCCCCCCCCATCCAAAGTACCTGGGACCCACCACTGCTGCCTAGGGTTTGAAGAAGTCTATAACCTTAAGCCCATCATACTCTGTGAACAACAGGCTGTGTAACTGCCCTTGGAAACGTCTTTCATTGGGGTCCCTTCCTTGCTCCACATATGTGTGCAGCTCCTACAGCCCTAGTAACTGGCTGAGGCTGAGGAAGTTTCTGTCCCTCAACCAGCCCTGCACCAGGGCTGAGATGAGATGGCTAAGAAAGCAGCTGTTCCATGTCCTCTCCCCTCTTCTAGCACTGCATACCAGCCACCCGTGGAGATGTGTCATTCCTTCCCCTCCTCGCAAGGCATGGCCCAGGAAGATCCTATTGCCTACCAGCACCAGATGTCCGAGCCCTGCCTCCAGTACTCGCATCAGGGCTTCAAACAGGAGTACCATGACTCGCAGTATGAGCAAGCAAGCCGGGTGAGCAGCAGCTGTCAGTACCCAGCAGCTGTGGTGATCAAGCAGGAGCAAGTGGACTATGTGTATGACTCAGGTAGGCAGAACTCACTCTTTCTGACTGCGTAAACCAGGCATCAGTGGGAGTGAGCACCCTCCTGTGTGAACATCCATCACTGGTGGTCTTTGAGCTTTGAAACGATACTACTGTATCTTCAGGAGCATGTGTCATCTGGGAAACTGGCTGTGTAGCAGGAAGTGTAAACAGTTCTGTCTATCTGCTGCATCCAAGAGAAGGCTAGGTCATTCACTTTCTGTATTGTATTCTGAGAAGGACTTTCTGGTAGATAGTGGAAAGGTTTAACAAGATATAGGAGCTAGATGGTGATGTTAAACCCATTCAAACTAGATTAAAGGCATGCATTTTTTTTTTCCAAGGCAACAAGTAGCCATTGGGGAGACTCTCAAAATTCATAATCAGCCCACTCACATAAATAGAAATGGAAAAAATGGCATTTCCAGTTTCACATGAAGTTTTTGTCTTCAGGGGGATGTGTGAGCTGGTAGGTTGTAGAAAGGGAGAGAAGTGAGGTCAGCTTTGAAGAAATGATACTGAAAACATTCTGTAAATGGCAGCAGAAAGGAAGGAATCAAATATCTTGGAGCTTGTACAGAAAAACTGTCTCAGACCCCTGCAGCAGGAGGGGATCTTCAAGCACTGGCAGAGGAATGCTGCTCTGGGTGCAGGGATTGCACTGCACAACCCTAAGCTGCAGCTCACAACACTGGCTGGACCTGTGCCTTTTCCCTGACTGGAGGCAGATGAATTTCATTCACAAAATGGAGGCAAAGATGCATCTCTCCCAGCCCAGCTGGTGGGTGTCAGCTTTCACTGCTGAGGTCTCTCACCAGCAGCTGACACCCACTGGAAACTCGCTGCAGCAGGTCTCAAGGAGAGCTGATGCCCCATTTTGGAGCTTACCATGCAAGATAAACCAGCTTTCTTCTGACAAACAGATCTAAAAGTCTAAAACTACAACAGTTGAAAGAGATTTGGGAGGCTAACAATAAACTGGCCAATTCCAAGGTCAGGCATAAGCACACAGCGGGGTCTGAATTGACTCAGCTAAGTGCAAGTCTGCTGCTCTCTGTCTCTTGCAGTGTCAGCCTCCAGCTGCTACTTCCCATAGAAACAAGGTACACAGAGCAGACAGCAGAGATTTCAGAGGATCACAAGAGAAAAAAGTTTATCATTCCAAAAATAGCTCTCTAGTTACCAGGTCAATCAGATAATCCTCCTGTTTTTCCATAAGGGATAAATCTTATTTTTTTCAGCAGACCTGTCCAAAGACTTGCTACCCTGACATCACAATACTCTCTTCTAGAGGGAATGTTACTTCTAGTTTCCTGGTATTTTAATGGTTTGAATTGTTTCCTTTAGCAGAAATACATACATAAGTAAAAAGCTCCTGTGAGGGTACAGAATCCACCACTACGGCTATGCTGATATTACACTTTCACTAGGTCCTTCTGTCCAGACAGAGGAAGAAAATGTGCAAACTCAGAAGAATGCTTTTTGTGAGAGTAGTTTACGATTGTAATAATACACAGTCTGTCAGCTCAGAGTACCCTTCTGCCCTTAGCATCAGCAAAATGTCTGCTGAAAGCAATGGCTATACACAGGAGCATGAGGGAAATGTAAGGTAAATCTTTCCAAAGTTCCCAGTTACAGCTTCCATTTCAGCTGTGGATGGAAAATAGGTTTGACTCAGAAAATGCAAGATTCAGAAAACACAACATACAGAAGATGTAAATTGCAGTGCCCAGGCAACAATATATGCTGCACAGAGATCATGAAAAGACTTTCTGCTTGTTTTCAAACTCAGGTTATTTTTTCCTGAGAAACATAAATATTTCTCAAGTGTTTGTGAGAATGCCCTACCGTGATGTGAAAAAGCAAGGGAGACTGAAGACATCCGAAATTATATTTGTGAGACACTGTCTGTATTAAACATTCAGATGATGCTGCTCTCCATTAACGTCATCATAGCACCCCTGGAAAAATGTAATGCCTTCTCACCTCTGAAAACAGTAACAGAGTGTGTAGTTATCTTAAACTAAGATGAGGGAGAGGTGTCATACATATTTAGCCTTTTTTCCAAGATTTTGTATTAAGAGTGGTGTATAGGTGACTGACTGGCTATCCTGGCTACTCTGAAGGAAGTCATGTGATACTACAAAAATTTACTAGTGTAATTCATGGTTGGAAGCATGATGAAGATGAAGTTGTGGTGGGACGGCTGAGACACAAAAAATTATCAGTCTGCCACTAACCCTTTAGGAGGACCCTAAGAGGACGGTGGTTAGACAGCTGCACTTACCTATCCACTTCTGGAGAGCAAGCTTATTCTTCCTCCTGTGCTTTTTAATTAAATGAGTTTGTTAATTGTTCTGTAGATGTTCCTGGCTGTCCTTCCACGTATATAAATGTTGAGAATTACCCAAGCCATTCAAATACAGAAAATACATTAGGTAAGAAACTCGGTGACTGTCTTCTTTCCCCTGCATTGCATTGCCCTCTAGCACTACCCTGTCTTTGTCTATGACTGCCTGTGTTGCTTTCTCTTTCAGGCTGCAGCTATGACAAGCAGATGAGGTCCTTTACTGATGATGTCTGTGTTGTTCCAGAAAAATTTGAAGGTCGGAGAAAGAATGGCTCGCAGTTTGGGTGTAAGATAGGGTTATCCAGCATCTTTGCTAGCCACTTGACCACTGTCTACATAGTTCGTTACACTCTGTTTTTGCAGGTGTGTTAGCTGTGGTTCGTACCTGGCTTTTTTGGTATCCCATTTCTTGAGATTTTTAGCAGCAAACAGGCCTTCTAGCTGAGTAGCTTAATTGTGAGGTTCATCAGAGCTCCTCTTGGAAGAGCTGCTGGTGAATTGGCTGCTCTGTTTTATGTGAACTGAAATATTCCAGGTAAATATTTGTGAAATGA
>NW_009606215.1:9136-35737 GCF_000690535.1 Cariama cristata | reverse complement strand
AGCAGGAGACATCAAGCAGGAAGCCGGAGGGTACCGGGAAGGACCTCCATACCAGAGACGGGGATCTCTCCAGCTCTGGCAATTTCTTGTGGCTTTATTGGACAATCCGACCAATTCCCACTTCATTTCCTGGACTGGTAGAGGGATGGAATTCAAGCTCATTGAGCCAGAAGAGGTGAAACCATTTAGCTTCTCTATAGGCTGAGGCGGAGCAGCCACTGTTTCTGAGGCTGCACATTCCCAAGTGGCTTTTCCTCTGCCCTGTGAAGGCTCTTGCTTACCAGTGGTACTTGCTAGACCCTGAAGCAAGTCAAGGTCTTTAGAAGAGGTCAAAACACTTGGGTGACACAAATATCAGGTTTCAGAAAGGCTGCTTTTAAGTTTAGAGTGTCAGCAGTGCAGTGAGTCAAATTACCCACTGCCTCCACTTCCCTAGGCTCTTCACTCTCAAGCTTGCAGTGACCTGTGCTGTCTTATCACGCTCCATACTTGAGGCTGACACTGAGGTTTGGAGTTTTGAACCCTACTGATCGCAGAATTTTTCATAAAAATCTGGAACAAAATATGTCCTAGTCTAAATATATTTTTATATCAAAATGACATTAAGGTGTAATTTCTAATGCTGCCATGTTCCAAAAAAGCCAATGAAATCTGACAATATCTAGGAGATGTGTCTGTAATACCTGTTCATATCCTGCTCCAATTAGAGCTCCATTTAGCACTGTTCTTGCTACATGTCAACCTTTGTGGGCACTTTCAATGCAGATGAGTTGTTTTGGTGGGCTGACATATGCTTACAACAGATTTTTGAGTCTCGTGGTCAAAGCTGAAAATCATGTAATAGGAGGAAGAAAGGCACATGGATCTTCCAGTGGAGGTGTTCCCTCATACTTGAGCTCCTCGTAAACATATAAACCTTGAAGATAAAGTATAGCGAAGGATGAAGTAGTCCTTTAGCATCCTCAACATTTCAGAGTACTGGAGAGTGAGAAGTGGTGATAGCAAATGACCTCTGTAGTGGCAAGGAGAATACTTCTCTCTGCTATAGGATCCTTCAGCTTGAGTTCTACACTTCTTGTTGAAAAGCTGCTGAATAATTATTGTTTGAGTCTATTATTTAAGTGTTGTAAATATTTGTATGTGTTGTGGTACCATTCCTCAAAAAAGAATCAGCTGGATAATGTTCTGTTTCCCTTGGGTTGGGTTCACAGACATTCATGCACTTTGATGCTTTATTCTACAGGTAGCCAGGCTGTGGGGTATCCAAAAGAACCGTCCAGCCATGAACTATGACAAGCTGAGCCGATCCCTTCGCTACTATTATGAGAAAGGCATCATGCAGAAGGTCAGTTTGCAAAGCAGATGGAGTTTTTATGCCTTTAGTGATGCTTCTCTTGTTTGAGACAGGAAGTCTTACAAGTACAGAATGTACTTGAGCTAGCCAGGCATCCTGAGCTTTCTTTCCCCATAACTTCTCTTTGCAGCAGTTAAACGAGGAAGGTGTAAAGGAGCTGAATTTAGGCAACATATGGGAAATAAAACAAAGGGGAATCATGAATTCTTTCTTTTTCTGTATATGTCTGCAGCCAGGAGAGTTGGAATTTATGCAGCTGCAAGGACATATAATCGGTCTAGGCTTGCTATTGGTGAGAGCAAGGCTACATGGGTGTTGGTCCTATGTGGTCTTTTCCAGATCCAGGGCACTGGAGAGGACAACTATGAGTGAATTATGTCACAGTACAGACTGTTCAGGGACTGTTGATGCTTTTGCTACCTGGACAAAGAGTAAGCTGGCAGCACCCCATTTTCTAGGAGCTGTTCCAGGGGAGGCCAGAGCAGCAGAGAAGCAAAAGGCCAGGCCAATGAGAGTTTACAACTCATATGCCTCAGGGCAATGGGTTAAAGCAGCCAGATGTTTTTGCAAACCTCCTCTGCTGCTGAGGAGCATTGCCTAGTGCTGCCTGTGTGTCTGCAGCATTCATCTCATATCTTCCCTACAGGTGGCTGGAGAGCGCTACGTGTACAAGTTTGTGTGTGAGCCTGAAGCCTTGTTCTCTCTGGCCTTCCCTGACAATCAGCGGCCAGCTCTGAAGGCAGAGTTTGACCGGCAGATCATCGAGGAGGACACAGTGCCTCTTTCTCACCTGGATGAGAATGCCACTTATCTGCCGGATCTTGGAAGCCTCGCTCCACAGCTTTACAGCAAAGGCTACACATACTAGCATTGCTGGGAACACATTGTGCCACCCTTGCTTGTGTATATAAGGAGATGTCTGGTTATTATTCAATCAGTATAAGCATTTTTCCAGGCGAGCCCTAGGGTGGCACTAAACTACGAATACCTGCTTTGGTCAGGAAACGTGTTCGGGTACACATGTGGATAATCACCTGACAGTTGACAGGGCTCTTGTGTGCTTATGATAAGACCCTCATATTTGTCAGGCTGGGACACGTTCTCAGAGATGCAGACATCTTCTGAGCAGCAGAGCTGCAGCTTCAGCAGTATATTGGGTAATTGCTGCCTCCAGCTGGAACAAATGAGTCTGTCGCAGCCCCTCTCTTTGGTGAGGAAGGAGATGCCATCCTACTGGGCTTTTTTTCAGATATGAGGAAGCTACAATGCTGCTGCTGCTGCTGCTGACTCTATTCCTCCAGTACAGGTACTGAACTTCTGTATAACCTGCCCTCAGCAAGGGATGGCTCTGATCTACATGGACTCATCTCTGCAAGGTCAGTCTTGCGGCCTTCCCAGGATTGCTGCAACACAGTGGTTACAGATCATATGCCTTCCCTGTGAACTGCTTTGTGAGAATGGGGAATACTTGTATGTGCATGCTTCTGCCTTATCACCTCCTTGCTGATAATATTTCATGTCACGACTATCTGGTATTTGTGCACTCTGAGTAGGGCACCTGGAGGCACTGGCCAGGATTAGAGCAGTCGTGGAGTACATGGCACAACATACAATTTAGGGGAAATACAGAGATGCCTGACTGCCTTGGTCTGGGGCACAGGTCAAAGCCAACGTCACCCTCAGGTAGAGAGATTGCAGGAGGCAGCAAGGCCTGAGTGACCAGTTCATTGTAGTGTTGTGGCTTTTCCAAACTGAAAAACTTCTTCAACAAACATCCTCAGGATCTCTGAAGACTTGTCAGGTTGTTGAGGGTGCCCACGCGGGGCTTGGCTAGAAAATCATCTGAGGCAAGAAAAGAACCTGGTGGAAGTGTGTTAAGAAAATGCTTTACGAAGTAACCTAAACCATACATAGTTCTTAATACCTGAATTTAGACTTAACCTTCACAGATGTTTGCATGTTTGAGGGAAATCCTGATGCGTTGGAAAGGCAGCTATCTCTGCAGCCCAATGTAGCACATGCAACTTAACTAGACTTTGACTGGTTTTCCACAATAGTGCATATTTATAATGGGCACCACTTCCTCATTAAGAGGTGCTTCACTTTTTAATTAGCAGCTCTGAACATGTGCCCATTTACACAAGGAGCAGTACAGTGTACTCATACAGAAAAGGCCTGTTTCCTACGGTTTCAGACTGATGTTTCAGCTGCTGAATACAGAGCATCGCCAATCCTGCCAATGTTGTAGCCTGCAGAGGAAATTCCGTATATTGACTGAAAGCCTGATTTCCCCTGATGACTCTCCCCTGCATGGCTAATGCCAACCCTCCCAGCCTTGTCCCTGAGCATGAGGGCCAGGAAAGACAGCTCTCCCTGCCTGAGCAGAGGCCAGATACTCAGAGCAGCCTGCTTTGCTGATGCCTTTGTGTGCCCTGTGTGGTCCAGAGACTTGGTGTTCTGGCAGCTCCTGGCCCTCCTGCCTTGCCCTGCTCCCACCTGGCCAGCACACTTTCTCTGGTGCCCCAGAAGTGAACCCCTCCATTGGTATAAGCTGCCTTTACTATTTATGAGTGTAAAAATACTATATTTAATAAATTGGTCTATGTGTGGCCAGTGCACCTTCATTCAGCTCCTGGCTAGCCCCCCTTACCTTCTGAGCTTGCTTTGCTCATCTCTTGGCACCAGCTTGCAGCTTTGGGTAGCTAAGCCAGAGAGTTCAGGGATGCATGTTTACTTCTGAATCTTGGTGGAGTTCAAGAAATGAACACTTCACTCCCTTGACATCCTCACAAACAGACATACAACCGGGACTGAAAGATCACAATAAAATATATAACCTCCAGCTGCATCTGGTGTCAGGGGAGCAGTGCTCTGCAGCTGCAGAGAACATCGCCCACACTTCCACACTGACAGTACACTGGCCAATGAGCCAAGCTCCATGGTTTTAATTAGCTTTTCCCTGAAGTTCATCTCTGTCTTGAGCAGCGGCATTTCCAGGTTACTTGCTAGGAAAGTGAGCATGTTATCATCTGCTGAGCTGGTAGCATGATCAGGGCAGCGCAGGGCACACCAGCAATGACAGTGGCACCCTGTCCTGGGCAGCAGAGCTGAGGGAGCCCTGCTGGGACACAGCCACCTGCATGGGCTTTAGTGAAGGCTATAGCAAGGACAGGAGTTGCCCTGAAGGGGAGGAGCCCTTTCACACTGCACCTTCCTCAAGAGAATCAGGTACCTCCTAAGGGAAGTATTTATGTCTTCTGGAGGCAAAATGTAGGTGCAGGCTGTAGCCTGCTGGAACACTGTGTTTCTAATGAATGAGACTAGTAGTTTGCTTTTATTTGACATCTCATTCTGCAGGATTCCCAAGGATTTTACATTTATCCAGTATTCTTTGGGCTACCCTCTGCCCAGCTAATCTTCCTTCCAGAAAGGGAATTCAGGGAGCTAGTTGACATTTGGATTAAATTCTATCTCCGTGTTTCACTCAGGTTTGTCAAGTCAGTGCAACAGATCAATAGCTGCAAAGCAATTCTGGGAATCAGCAAGATCAGGTTCTCATAATTGAGGGGTAGTGACCTCCAAAGGGCAGAGATTTATAATAATCAGATCAGAGGGCTAGGAGTCAATAAATAAATACACACTGTGTTTCCTGTTCAGCAAGGCAGAGAGGCAGCTGGTTAGGGAAAGGTGTTGGACGTAACAGACAAGTGTCACAAATTTCTCATGCTGGTCTTGAAAGTGCCAGCCCCATCCCACCACACAGATGTTTCAGCTTTGCTACCTAGTCACTCACATTCCTGTTCATACAGCAACGTTGCAACAACTCTTGACACAGACAGCAGAGCTGTCTTTTCCCAGGCTGAATGCTTTTGGCACTTGAGTGGGGAGAAGTGCATGTTACTGTATGACAGCATATACAGCCAGTGTAACATACCTTTAAGTCAGAATCCCTTCATCATACAAACTCACGACTGAGCTCTGCTCTACATTAGGCAGGTAAGGAAGATATCATTCTTCCACATGGAAAACCCTCTAAAGAGAGTTCTGCTCATGACAAACACTGACATCTGGATGCAAATATACCTAACATTCTCACACTTTTTTACTATTGTTTACTCATTATATTCAAGATTTATTTGGGCAGCTTATTCCTCAGGATGTGGTGATGCTTTGGGACCAGGCAGAAATAAATTCTCAGCAGTCATTTCTTCCTCATGTAATTTTTTCTAGAATTTTCTTTTTCTGTGTGGTTGCTATTATTGCAATGTTATTGCTGGTATATCAACAGTACAAAGCCCAGCAGGAAGCACCATAAATCTATTACCCAGAACATGATGCAAAATTCCTTTCTCGTCATAGTAAATAATTAGTGTAACATTACAGCATGTCCCAGATGTACCCTTAGAGTGCACTGTCTAGGGCAAAGGAACTACCCCTAGTATTAACGGGTTGCCAAGCAGAGCTGAACTATCTGATGCAATTTGCTGAGGCTAACCCAGGAAACATTTCTACTATCAGATTCCATACCCTGAAGTATGAATAGTGATAATGAAGAACAAGGACAGCAGCAAATCTCACTTTTATGGGTTGAGCACTGAATGGGAGGGCAAGAGAGTTATTAGAAAGTGCATTCATTGTTTTCAGGCTGTATACAACACAGATAGCTGATGTCATCTGGCTAGGCAAAGCCTTGACAATGTGGCTAGAGCCTGCAGGCAGGTTGGAAGGGGCAATGCATCATTCCTAGCAGCGCTGGGAAGAGTGCCACGATGACATCTGCCAGGAACAAATTCTGGCCTGGTCAGGTCAAGATTCCAAAAGCCACATGAACCAAGCAGTGTCATCTCTAAAGATGAGGAGAGCAGCAGATACCTTTTTGCCCCTTTGGTGCCATTCCTGTCCCAACATACAGAGGCTGGGGAAGCATCGAGCTCTCTGTACCAGACAGACACTCCCACGTACAGCATATTCTCATGCACACCTATTTAAGAGGCTCAGCAGAGCAAAGGAAACCAAAGCTGGCCATGACCCCTTCTGGTCAGTCCTTTCAACCCAAGCCCAAGAGGGACTTGTCTCCTCTGCAGCACTAGGCCTGTCGGTTACAGTGCGGGGTCAGCGTGTCGGACTTGCCAGCTCCCTGCTCTGGTGAGCCACAAACTTTTGGCTTTGCCACAGTTGATCTTCCAGGAGGGAGATAAGCAGCTCCCACACAACCTTGTAAAACACTCCCATGGATGTTTCCATAAAACACGGTCTTAGGAAGAACTTGTGCTTGCTCTGCTTAGCATTCAGGCTTGGGGATGAGGTGACTCCAACAGCAGCAGTGTGTGGTTTACACAATTAAGCCAGCCACAGGGGAGCACAGGTAACTCCAAGGGTAATAACACCAGGACATTTGATTCCTTATGACATTTTATGGAGGCATAATACTTCCAAGAAGGACATTGCCATTAGTTTTGTTGAGATGCCCAGGAGATTCATTCCGATAAATGAATCGGCCCTAATGACACCTACAGACATCTCCCCGCCCTTCTCTGCATTTGAATCACAGCAATGTTGTAATCTACCACAACGTTGGAAACCATTTTGCACAATGAATATTGATCTCTTTATGCCTTGATGGCTGACACATTGATGAGACAGCAGAAGGGGAAGTGCCTGCCAGCATGCCTAACAGAAGCAGAGAAGAGCAAAGCTGAACTCAATAGAGGCCCCAGCAGAAGACTACCACTCAGTCAACCCTGAGGGCAGCATCTACTGCCTCAGAGCAGTATTCACTCCTCAGGCTGGCAAAGAGAACACATTCCTCTCCTTGCTCCCTGCAGCCAGGGAGTGCAGCCGTGCACAGCCCTCCTCTGCAGCCCACTCCTCTTTCTGAAGAATACATTGACAGATACCAGCTTACGTAGTTGCAAATTACTTAAAGGCTTTCCTGTGTCTGGTCTCTTAAAAAGAGTAGCTGAACAAACATATTCCTTTGCACTACAGAGAGTCACTGGTTAGTCAGGGCCTCTGCTTAAGAGATTAATAACCATTCTCTTGGCCAGTATGGAACTATGGACAGGTATCAGATGAGAAAGTAAAGCAGTAGAAAGGGAGGTATCTCAGGGGAGGTTATTAGCTGAAATAGCTAATAGCATCTGAAGTACCTCTTAGGTTCTTGCTGAGCTGCTGCTTTGTGGCACCTATTTCCATTTTCCTGAATTAGCTTCAAGCATGTTTTGGAGGCACTACTGTTGCTGTCCTTTTTGTTTTGAATCTGTGGGACAGAAACATGGATCCCCACTCAGCCAGGGTTACCCAGGCATGTCCCACTGGCTGACACTGCATCTACTAAACTGATTTCCATCTATTTGAAGATTTCCACATAATTAAATGAACTAAACCCCATGAAGAGGAAGAGTTACTGAAGCAAAAAATGCTTTTAAACAGTCCAGCAGATATGGTGTTTTAAAAGCACTTGCAAAAACACATAACAGAGAAATTATGAAATCTGCCTACTTTTGTTAAAAGAAACATAACAAGAAATCAGCACAGCAAACTGCACTAACATCTCAGCAGAGGCTGAAGAGTGCCTGTTCTGACTATTTATACTGTAGGGACCAAGAGACCTCACCAAGAGGTCTCCCAGGCTCTGATTCTGGAGAAGTTTCTCCAGGGGTTGTTCCTAGAGAAAGAGGGCAGTCCACTCCCTTGCCAGCCCAGGGTCCATAGCAGCTGCTTCACCCCAGCGTGCCGTAACACCACCCATCATCTCAGCCCGGCCCTATGACACAGACAACAGCAGTAGCAAGGTGCCTTTGACTGCCCCAGCTCAACACTGGCACTTTTAGCTGAAAGTCACCCCCACTTCTCAACGCACAATAAATACAGTCCTGAGTGCCTTGTACTCTGTCAGCCACCGCCTGTCCTTTCATAGGCCATACACTTGTGTTTATGAGTAGCAAGGGCTCAGGAGCTGGTGGTGCCTGGGGAAGCACCCAGGCCAGAGGCTTGTGCTGCAACAGAACAGGCTCTGCACACTGCAGCAGGAGACAGCCCAGCAATGCTGCTTTGGCACTGTGCACTAATGCAGTGCTACTCGAGATACCCTGAGGTAGGACGTATTCTGCCCTGACTGCCCCCAAATCCTAAGGCTAATTAAAAGCAGAAAAGACCCTAGAGACCAAACAACCCCCAAGATGAGATGCACAGAGAACAGCCTTCAGCCACTTCCCCTCTCAGACAGAGGGCAGGGGCTGGGAGGTCAGCTTTCTACACTGGTAGCAGCTACCTGTGTCCCCTGAGGGCAGTGATCAACACCTGTGTCACCCAGCAGGTCCTCATCCCTTCACTGGCTCTGCTGAACTCAACTGTGCAAATGAGTGCCCTTTACCTCTGCTGCACAAGAGCTCCTTTGCAACACAGCATATGTCCTTAGCACATGGCTTTCTAGGAGAGCAGGCTACCTGCAGCCCTGTGGCTGGTCATGGTGTTTTTCTGAACACCCTAAATCCTGGATCCAAAAGAGGCCAGGGAATTCCCACTGATCCTGCTTCAGAGTAAGGCCAAGAGCTTCATGTCTGTAGACAAGAGTTCAAATATGAGTGCAGCCCAGAGGGTGGGGGAGAGAAATACAGCATTCAAATTACTTCAGTAAAAAACAAACACACCTCAGGGCCATGAGTCCACCTTAACATTTCAGGGAGCCAGGCTTATGTGTAGGGGGATAGGGCAGAGCAGAAACTTCTGCAACATGCATGTTTAAGTCCTAAATGGACATGGTGGAGAATTAACCAAAGGCAAGAGAGGCATAAGAATTTATAAGGTTTCTCCTCACATCTCTGATTTTGTTTCCTAAACTTGAAGAAATCTACCACTGGATTTCCATCAACGGGCTTTTCAGACACTGTCACTGTGGCAGACCTAAATGGTAGAAACTAACATTCACATTCCAAAATAGCCAGGATCTGCCACTAACTATGATCCAGTTCACTTCTACCTCTTGCCTTTTTGCTAGTAAAAGTGAACTAACGTTGAACTCAAATAGGAGACTTTTCTAGACTCAACAAAAAAGCACTGCTTTCAGTGTAGCTTGCAGAGCAGAGCTGTGTTTGGACAGACCCACAGGCCTACCAGCTACAAGAACTATAAGATCATTTTTGATCCAAATAAACCAGCATATCCAGATCAGCACAGCCCTGCTTCTCCACCTCCAGTGTATGGACAGACCAGCCAGAGGATTGATGTAGGTTACAGAACATACACATACAAAACACATTTGCTAAAATCAGATACTCACTCACTGTATTCCCAGCTGGCTTGAAAGAATGATACATTCATAAATGAAAAATTCCATGAAACTGCTAATGGGTCAGTATCACAGCCTTCTGCAATTGTCACAGAAATCTCATGAAAACTGAATTACTAAAAAACAAAACCCTCATTGTACAAGTAGCAAGACATTGGTGTCACACCGGCTCTGGTAACAAGCCCATTAATAAGGTTAAGGTAGTTACTATAACAGATGGAGCATGTGTGGGGCTGGCTGTAAAAATCGTATTTATCTTTCTTGCATTAAGGGCAAAAGGTTGGTTTTGGACATATGTGAGTGCGTGTGTGTATACACATGAATGTGTAAGTCATTCTTTAGCTGTGAATCCTTTGCTTGTGACAACTAGCTAACACATGGAAACTGGCCTATGGCACATGCTGCTAGAGTTTGAGACAAAGGATTGTTTGTTCCATCTATTCAGAAAAATTCATATCCCCACAAGCAGAATGAGGTCTTCAGCTAGGCAAGCGACACTACATCAAGCTCTGGGGAACAGTAACCAGCAATGCTTAGTCCATGCTACTTGTATTAAATGTTCCACAAGCCACAATGTTGTTGAGCGGTAAAGAGGTTCACAGATGGCTTGGAATTCCTCAGAGGAACTATTCAGCATTTCACATTGCTCATTGGTCTTCCAGGAGGGGGAAAAAAAAAAAAAGGCAACCATAGCTTGAGCCTTCATCTACACCCCCTCTACTCTGCCCAAAGGTTGGTGCCATTTTTCCAGCCTCTTGTGGGAATGGCACTCATTATAATCCTTCAATTTAGTCTTGCTTAGTTATTCTCACCCTGCCTGTATCCTTGTTTTCCCCTCTGCTCCCTTGTAGCTAACTAGTTAGTTTGCTCTCTGCCAGCAGATATAAGAATAACCCCAGTGCTTCAGCAGCCTAAGCTTTTCCCCTTAATTAGAGGTGAAGCCTCTTTTCAACATCTTAACCAAATATCACTGGAAGCAGGGAGCTGCCCAAGCCTGAGGGAAGGCCTTTCAGTGGCTGCATTTGCTGCTGTTGCTGGCAATAAACATCTATC
This sequence comes from Cariama cristata, assembly GCF_000690535.1. Lineage (NCBI taxonomy): Eukaryota > Metazoa > Chordata > Aves > Cariamiformes > Cariamidae > Cariama > Cariama cristata. Next base: position 25,040 of record NW_009606215.1, on the reverse strand, counting down.
TCCTCCTGGCATGTGAGACCGGAGATAGGGCAAGCTCATCTCCTCCTGGCATGTTTATAGAAAGTTCTACCCCACACTAGCACAGTCTGCAGCACAAGACCTGCTAAAGGCAAGGAGGCTATTTATTGCTGACAAAGGGATACACGCAAAGATTACACACACACGTACTGACATTACTCAGCAAATTTTTAGCAGTTACGCTAAACATAACACCTCCAAAAACATTCCAGACTAGACACATGGCCTCTGCTAGCAGAATTTTTGCCTTTAGGTAAGAAACTTGTGTTACTAGTTCTACTGCATTAACTCAGTGGTCAAAATGAACCAGAAGAGCTACAATTTATAACATTTAAAATAACGCAGTTCATTTAGACAAGGACAGGTTGGCAGGTGCTTACACAAGCACCTCACACAGGAAAGTTCAAGGAACACTTTCCCTCATAAGGGGCTAAAATACCTATTCAGTTATGTAAGTACTGCCAGAATAAAGCATTAAGTCTGTCATTTTATCCTAGGATCAGGCAGCTTATTTTCAGGTTTTTACACAAGATAAACCAGCTAAAAATCACATAAACAGTAGAAGACATTAGGATGTTACGCTCAGAAACCTCAGAGCAGTAACGAGTTGATAAAACTTGCTTTAAAAAAAATGCATAAGTAGTTCAAGTTTGTGAGCCCAGCATTCTTGTTGCACACACTTGTTGGATGCGCGGTATTCCCAAAGCAAGCAGCTGAGATCGACATGGAAAAATTTCTGTAAATGAATTAAAGGATATTACTGAAAAAATTACACCAAGGAAAGAAATAACACACACAAAACAGATGACACCTGTTCACTTTAAAAAAAAAAAATCCTCTCCGTTGATGCATTTTCCCCTACCATAAGTCAGAAAGAGACTACACTGGAGAAGCAAATACAAAATTAATTTGGAACAGAAATACCTCAAAGATTGCTGTACAACTGGGGCTTCCACTGTGTAGATTTTCTCTTTTACATCTTTCATTTGACTTTTGAAAGTCAAGTGCAAATTTTCATAGAAAACAGTAACAGATGTAGCTGCAGAGTTCGTGGAAGGAAAATATGCTTGGAAGAGTATTCAATAGGACAATGTTCTCTGCCTAATGCCATAATGAAAAAAGCCTCCAAACTTATGAACTTTCCAATTCTATTTAACTTTATAAAGAAGTAACACCATGGGAAAGCTCAGGGCATTTATACAACATAACAGAACAGTATATACAACATCCCTGCCCACCTTTGTACACAGATACAGATTTCCAATATAACTACTTTTCAGTGTGACACATTCTTCAAATTCATTGAGTGTAAAACAACCAGCCAATTTCATTCTACTCATTTCAACAATAATTCTAGCAAACATCCCAGCTTTGGGAAAAAAAAAAAAAAAAAGATATTGATATCTGCAGCTACGCAGTCAAGTAAGTTTCATCTGTTTGCAACAGAAAAAAATAGTTTACAGATGGCTTCAGCATGACATAACACATACTGGATAGCCGATTTCTTTTTAAATAAGGAACTGTTACACAATGTTTTACAGACATTTTAGCTCTAAGAGCATATTCTGTTTAAAAAAAACAAGTTGTGATGTCACCAAACGTAAGTGGAAATAAAACAGGACACATTGTATAGAAAGTCTAAACATCTGTAACCACTTATGTTCACAGACAGAGCCGTGCTACAGAGTGGATGTGGTTAATTACCATTTGATATACTAGCCTTCAGTACACAGAAGATGATGATGAAGGATAAGACTTGCAGTCTGACCTATGCCATTGTCCAAGTATAACTGACATTCTAGCTGAGTTTCAAGGGATCTTTCCTGCCTTACCCCAAAGCCACAGATACTACATATCTCTCCGCAGATGGCTTGCACAAAAGACAAATAGTTACACTGAACAGGAAAACGCATAAAACAGGAAAAATTGAGAACAAGTAGCTCCCCAAAAACAGCCACTGTCCAAGAGCATAAGTAGAAATAAATCCCTTTTAGCAGGGTAAAGAAACAAACTATTCCAGCCTCTATTTGTCCGCTCATTCAGAATGCAGTTAAGGTTGGTGAACAACTATTTTTTAATCACTAACTTTTTGTTGCTCAGCTCAGTGCCCAGATTGCTGAGTCTTAGGTTTTGCCTCTTAAAAGCAGAATGACTAAAGAAGTGCTCCAAGAATCACTTCTGAAATGATGCAACACACTAAGGGAACCCAGGACATTTGTCATGCAGCTGTGGAATCCGAGGGACAGCTGAAATAAGCACACATCGCCCCCTTGTGCCCTCGCTCTGAAAATACTTATGTTCTGTTCGTTTTGTAGGTAAGCTTTAATTGAATGTCCTTTCTTTCAGGACACTTGCAACAGTGCAAAAATCACAGTCCCACAAATATAAAACCAGTAAGAGTCCATGAGGGAATTAGGCTCATCGCCGTCTGAATGCACGTGATATCCTCCAAGCATTGGGTTCCTCATAGCGATTGTACAGGGGCTCCAGCCGCTGCTGCTTTTTCTGTTTGCTCAGCTTGGTCGGATCAGAAACCTTGAAGAAAGCTGGTGCAAATTCCACCAGCCAGCGAGGGTCAATAGTTGTCACTTCACGCATATATTCCTTGGTGGTCAGCACCAGTTCATGATACACCACCCTGTGTAAAGGGCCAGCAACTTTGTAAATTAGTTTTTCCAAACAAGAAGAGACAAGGCAAGGGCTGGAGTATCTAACCTTGCCCCTTTATCTCCATTTCACCCTCCTTCCACATCAAACTTTCTTATAAGCTCCTTATAGACTCCAAGGGAACCATCCAGAAAAGCTATCTTCTTTTTCTTCTCCTACTTCACAACTACTCTTCAGCACAGAACCACTTCATTCCATTTACAACAATTCTCTCTCTCCCTGTTCCCTCCCTCTTGTTCTTCCTTCCTCTCCCTCTCCCTCCCTCCCCCTCAACACTCAGTGTTTCAAACTCACTTCCACAACACAGAAACACAGAACTGCAGGCTTCAGGCCTGGCCTTGGCTCAAAAAGTTTCATCTCTGCACAGGCGCTAATTTTAGCAGCAGAAAGAACCAAAACAGACTTGAAACTTTTCTCATTCTGCTCATTGCTGAGAAATCAGCAGCCTATACTTGATCTGTACTCCACAAACAGTGCACACCACAACCTTTTCAGTTATAAATTCTGAACTGAAATAGAAAATTACATGATATTGCCTTCCTTACCATTCTGGCTGCCTGTTGAAGAGAGCGCTAGATGGGTGGATATAGACTACTTGTTGATCAATGAGGGTCCGATAACCTTCCTGGGGATCTTTCTTTGCTGCATTTCGGAAGAAGCCACTACAGATGGCCTTCTGGACTCGAACTGTTGCCTTCCCACAGGATACCACATCCAGCTTGTGCCTGCCAGACAAGAGTTAGAGAGAAAAAACTTAACAGTTCTCCAGATTTGGGTGCAGATACCAACATCAGATTAGCAAATTTTGTTTAGCCACTACAGCGTCAGAACACTAAGAAAACAAAGTCACTACTTGTCCTTCTCAATATGCTCACCTGTCCATAATGCCCAACATCTGCTTGCGGATGTCCTGTGCCCTGCGTAAGGATCGGGCCTGGATAAAATTTTCATAGCACCAGGGATTTGAAAACTTATTATTCTTCCAAGAATTGTACACAGCCAGCAGAGTGAGGTGGTCACCTTCTGTCTGATGGAATTTGGCTTTCTTTTGATCAGCAAGTGCTTGTTTATCCTAACACATAAAATATGCATCAATCAGGTATCTACACTGTAGAGACAATCCTTGTGCAACATGAAGGACACAGGCTCCTTGCCACTCATACCATGACTTTTTAAGTCTACCGAGAAACAGATGGCAAGACTGAGAAGACAACACAAAATTTTGACTGGTGAATAACTAAGGACCAAGTGATGAGAATCTAAAGGCCACTGGGACTGCTCTCACTAAGACAAAACTATGTCTGTACAAAAGGAAAGCCTAGAACTGTTCTTGCCAAAGACAGACCTCATGAAGACTCTCCCATGGGTGACAAGGACCTGACAAGAAAAGATGAAGAACTATTCTTTTTTTTTTCTGACACTTTTTATTCTATTTCAGTCCCTATTTTTGAAAGGACATTTCAAAGTAAATGGTTCATTTATACTGTAGGAAGTACATGCATGGATTGAACTAGCAAGTTTTTTATTGCTCTAGAAGCAACGTCAATTACTCATCAACAAAGGTGCTGAAAGCAGTAGCTTTGACGCTGTGACCTACCCACCTCTGCCCACTTCTCCAATCCACCGATAAAACATTAATCAACACTGTGGCTACATAGATCAAAATTGAAGTTAACAGACTAAACTGCAGCAGGCCATCAAAATGAAGAAATAATGGATTCAAGAGAAGTCTGCTGTTGAGGAATCCTACCACAGCATAGTCTGCTGCTTGCTGACTTAGAAAGAAATCAGCACAGCACAGGATTGCCATGAAGAAACACATTCTGCATATCTGAAAACAACAAAGGCGTTCAGAAGTCCAGAGCTGGGACTGACTTGGTTTAGGGTTGTACGCCTTCACTGGGAAATGCAAAAGAGAATGCAAGATTTCTAACTTCCATCTTCCATCTGCAAAGAAACTGCCAACATCCACAGCTACAAGGTGTTTAACCAAAGAGTACATCAAAAATGTAATGTATGAGCAAACAGTCTAACCAAGCTACAGGTTTATTTTGGCAAATATGCTCACTCTCTAACACCTGAGGCAGGCACACAAAAAGCATCCAAACTGTAACAATGCTGCTTCTTGGCTGCATTCCTTACCTTTGGCCTGTAGAACACGTTCTGTACAGACAGCATGGAGACTATTGTCAACATTTCCTCACTGCATCCCAGATGTACAGACATGATTAACATCTTACACAACATAGGCTCCAAGGGGAATTCTGCCATCTGCAAGAAACCTGTTTCAGGGTACCCCGCAACACCTTGGAAAAATCTTGAGTTCTCTCAGTGCAAAAGAGAGCAATGCCCTTTCTTCCATGCTTCCTTTCCAAAGCAGTGTGCTTTACCCAGAATAACTTTACTCAACATGAAGCAAATTATTTGTCTATATTCACTATCACAAGAATATCCCAATACTTACAGGAAATTTTTTGACATTAATAAAAGTAACCTTATAAATAAGGAGAAATAATAGCTGCTCTTTAAAAAGCAGAAGGTACACAACAATGGTAAGTGAAAAGCTACCAATAAAACACAAGATAGTAATACGAAAAGGAAACCAACAGTGCTAGGCAAGTCCTCATACAACTACCCTCATGTCACGCCCTAAATATCTGCAACCCAGCCAGTGCTAATAAGTATTCTATTTTGCTTACTCGGCGCCCGAGTCGAGTGAGTAGTCCCTCATCATCCAGAGCTCCCAGAGTATACAGCTGCTCCATGGCAGTTATGAGAGTTTCCATTGGGGGAGCATCCATAAAGTCAAAGGAGAGCAAATCATTGATGCCCATAGCCTGAACAGAAGGAGTGGAGAAAACCCAAGATAAAACACTGAGAAGGAAGACACCAAAGTCCAGCCAGAAATGAATAACCATCAAACAATGAGGCACTATAGAACTTTAAGCAACCCTAGTCTCACATCCTTATCCTGACGGTAATCGCAGTCACAAATGCATGGCTATATTTCTACACTTGAGATAATCTGCATTGGCCCATGGCTTTCACCCACAATTCAGTTTTCTGGTCTGTTTCTTTGATACTGTTCCACACATCTCTCAAGCAAGATGACTCAACTGAGGAGACACATATGCTAAACGCTGGTTTTGAAGACTTCCTGCCTTGACAGCTTCAATGGACACCAAGTATGTCTCCACCCTTTCTCTTGTTTCCAGAAAGGGGGAAAAGGCAGCAGCTTCCCCAGCTGCTATGTACTGGGTTAGATCCAGTTCGTGGACTCACAGAGGGATGGTACACACTTAGAAGGTGCGTATGTCTGGAGATCAAACACCATTCTAAAACAGTGTGTCTTATCTGTTAACAACATAAATGTACCTTCCATAGGAAACGTCTACTGCCCATAAGATTCCTGTTTCTCAAACCTCCTGCAACTAACTGTTCTGTGCAGCTGACACTTGTGATTTAGGTGGATATTCAACATTATAACCCTCAACAGAAAAACGCAGGAGCAAGCTCAGTGCCTGAGAATTGCATTTGATGCAGTCTCTCTTCCAAAATACCCTTGTTCGCTAGGAGGATCTGAAATTACAGAAGTACTTCATGAGGCTCATAAAGGCAGAGACTCATTTACTGAAACGCTTATGATTATGTTGGCTTGCTACAAGCTGGTGAAATACCCACCTTCAGGGAAAGTACCGTACTGGCCAGATTTGTTCTCTGGATTTCAGGCACATTGGTGGTTAGCATTTCATCTCGATAAGCACGCTCTGTATATAACCTATAGCATTTTCCTGGTCCTGTTCTCCCAGCCCTTCCTGCTCGCTGCTTTGCTTGAGCCTAAAGGTAATAAGGCATCTCAGTGAACAGGTGCAAACAAGCACAGGTGAAAACAAGTAAAATAAAATGATAAAATATTCACAATTTTACTTGGATTAACAGAAAAGATTTCCAGTACAACCCAGGAAAGTATGTATTTCTTAGGCACAGCCTCAAGGTGTTTCACGGAGTTATCAAAAATGTGGTTTTATCATTGTCTCACTTTGCTTCCATGTGCTTGGATGCCACATCAGCAAGATATACATTACTGGGGGGGTGGAGGGAGGCGCGGAAAAAAAGTCAGACACAGACTGCCTACCTGTGAAATCGGTGTAACAACCAGCTGGTCAATTCCAGTCTTGGAGTTATAAACTTTCTGCTTCACAAAGCCAGGATCAACTACATAATATATTCCATCAATAGTCAAAGATGTCTCAGCAATGTTAGTGGCGATGACAACCTGCAAATAACAGCTTGATTCAGTACCAGTTCCGTGTCTGCTTGCCAAGCCAACCATGCTGCTCAGCTTAAACAATCCATTCCACATGACACGAGCAGTTTGTTATAAATGCAACCACTATCATTCAACATTGAACAGAGAAATGTGTTCACATAGGAACAGAAAAAATTGTTATCTACAGTCAAAGATGGACAGGTTTTAAGTATCTACATTTGTTTTAGATTTGGGCAATATGGGAAAAGAGCATGATAAAATCCATCATTAAAAGCAAGTGAAAGATCATTGTAAGTTTGTAAGCAGACTGCACTGACTTCAGGGAGAATTTCTGCCTATCACTCAAACACAGTCCATATTCAGAGAAGAATCTTCCAGAAGATGTCTAGATATTCACTGGCTGTTCGGTAGGAAATTTACATCCATCCAACAGGAACTGCATTTAGATTTCCCTAAAGTTAATATCCTTTAAAGGCCCAAGAACATTCCACACAGAGGTTTGCTACACGAGATGTTTTTATATACACTTCCAAAGGCTTAGATAACATGTATAGGCATGTATGCAACCAAAAACATGCTCTAAGCTACATATCAGCCACCTTTTCTCCAAAACTACATCATTTTGTCTGAAGTTGTAATTAACAGAATCAAAGTGCTAAATAAAAAGGAAGGAAAAAAAAAAAAGAGAAGTATGATTAGCAGCGTAATACACCCCACTATTAAAAAGTATTAGCAGAAGATGAAGCCATACTTAGCTGAAATTACCTTTCTGCTTCCTGGTGGGGCTGGGTCAAAGATCCTGGTTTGCATTTCACTCGGTAAAGCTGAATATACTGGTAGGATAATTAACTCTGGAACATCAGGTCCTAGAGATTTCATCCTCTCATAGAGTATTTCACAGGCAGTGTCAATCTCTTCCTGACCAGTTAGAAACACCAAAATGTCACCTACACAGGAAGTAAATTAAAACATCCACAGAATCAATTCTGTTCAGTACAACTCCTGCATTACCGCATTCCTGTCACTCGTCTTTTCCATTTAAAGCAGAGGATCCTCAACTTTTTCTAGCCCCTGGGCAACAACTCTTAGCCAGAAGTAACATACTTCAGTCTTTCACCCAACTTTTTCAGCGTTTTATTTACCATATTTGCAAGCAACAGAGGATAGTGCTGACAGCATTTTGCTCATGTCACTAATAGATGACCCATGACTTATAGAAAGACCTTGCTCATAGGTATTAGAGTCCTTGAATCACCAATAACCCTAGACCATTCTCCACTCACCTGGTGGCTCTGTTAAGTGGATCTGCATTACTGTAATTAGACTGGCATCCAAATAATCTGTCTCTGGCTCTTTTGTGTACAGAATTTCTACTGGGTATGTTCTACCAGGAATTGTGAAGATCGGCGCTTCATAGAAATACTGGGAGAATTTCACAGCATCTAGCGTTGCTGACGTCACTATCAGCTTCATATCCTGCCGCTTCTGCACAGTCTATAGCAGGATAGAAAGTTCTCATGTCATTTATTGCCTTTGCGACTATTAACATATCTGACTTAAGTCAGAAAAATATGATTAATAATATCAGGCATTTTAATGTCTGAGTAGAGGGGCAGCTCATTCCAGTATACAGAATTTCAAAAAATTTACTGCCAAGGTCACACATAGCATACAGAAGACACTGAAGCAATAAAAATAAAATGCTACACTACCTTCTTGAGGAGTCCAAAGAGCACATCTGTATGTATGGTCCTCTCATGGGCTTCATCCAGCATGATAATGGCATACTGGGTCAGATCAGGATCTATCAAGCACTCCCTCAATAACATACCATCTGTCATGTATTTGATAACAGTTTCAGGGCTAGTGCAGTCTTCAAATCGAATGGTGTAGCCAACCTAGAAAGAAGAGTTGCACAGAAACTGAAGTTACAGAATTAAATTATTAGCACCATTAATTCCCAGTGTGATTATTCCGCAAGCTCATTTTACAGCCTACAAGGAAACAAGACACACAGACACACATGCAAACTAGCTCCAGTACTGATTTTTCCCACTTTTCCTCATGCTTATTTTGGCATGTTCTTCAGCATGGAAATTCACCTCTTGTCCCAAGCAGCAACCAAATTCCTCTGACACTCTCTTCGCAACAGACATTGCAGCCACTCTTCGAGGCTGAGTACATCCAATCTTTCCTCTTGATGTATACCCTGCCTCAGCCAGGTATTGGGTTATCTGTGTTGTTTTCCCAGATCCTGTTTCTCCAATAACAATCAGAATCTGGTTGTCATGCACAGCCTAGAAAAGGTCACAATAGATACACTTGTCAAAAGTTAAAAACAAAAACCAAACAAAACCAACACAGAATATCTAGGACTAGACTGAGCACCTATTGCTTTTGCTCCAGCTGACCCAGACCAAAAATCACACAAGTGTTCTCACTGATCAAGTCAGCAAACTGCTTAACTGTTTAGTTGACCCATCCCTTGCTGACATGATCCTAGTTTCAAATTTGACTTACATCAATAAGTATCTGGAGCTTTATTAAAATATACAGATATATATAATCCTTTAAAATAATTATTCTGAACTACAGTTCTGCACTTAAAATTATCAACTGGCTATTCACGTGTCAATAAGCTAAACCAAGAATATTTATTTTAACTTATTGCTTGCTTAAACAAGAACATCATTTCAAGAGTCTTACTTGTATCAGCTGCTCCTTCAGTCTGAAGATTGGGAGACTCTCTCTCTGCTCAATGATGGAAAGCTGGGTCTTCTTACCGTAAGAAGCTTTGTTGCCACCAAATGCATGTTTCTTCCACTCTGGGATATCATTGGGCATCATCCCAATACCTCGCATATTTGCAGCTATTTGTCTTCCATCCACTAGAAAAGAAACAATTTCACCATTACATCTAGGTTCACACAGCACAGACCCTGATGATCCTGCTCCTATTGTTCCATCATCCATGCCTTCTATACTTGTGTGTTTAAGTACTTTTTAAGTTCCTACATGTATATCTCCAGTATTACATTAATTTCCATGTTAAAAATTGCTTCACCATCCATCGCACCTTTTAGTAACGCATTCTTGACAGATAGCATGATTTACCTGTACATTTCCCTTGAGACTCCTATTTCCACTTCAGCAGAAAAGCATTTCTTCTTTGCCTCACTTTTAAAGTGAGGCAGACAAACACAGCAATAAGACATTTCTGCTAGGTTGCTCAACTATCACAAAAAAAGGCACAGTGCACACTTCGACATGTTCAGACATACCATCAGGCAGAGGATCCACCCAGTGTGTGTTGAGTCCCATGGGGATAGAATCCATCTCTGCTTCTCTCTGGGCTTGTTTAAGTTCTCGTCTTTCTTTAGCTAAAGCACTCTGCATCATCGCAGCCTGTGACAAGGAACCATCTGGATTCTGGAAAGCAAGAAAAAAAGTTAAGATTTCAAGCACTCCCAATCCTTCAACTTCAATTATCTCTGTCATCACTGTCCTTTACAAGCATCTTCTGAATATGCTTTAAAAGATCTTAACTTTTTACCTATTTGATTTCCAGGATATTTCCATTAACCCAACCTCACAAACTTCCATGGTCATGACTAATATGGAGCATCCCTACACTGTCCAGTCAGAGGGATTATGGGCACAACCAACAAAAATGATTTCTCTACCACCTTCAACTTTCAAGAAGTAAGAAAAAGCAGAACACAGAAAGCATGTTCTAACACGCTTATGTGACATGCTGCAGGCTAACGTGCATTTTATTCTGCAATTCTATTATTCCAATTCCCTGTCACCAGTTAAGTACGAATCCAGCTTTGTAAGTAAAAAAAGGATCTTCAGTTCAGTGGTAGTGTTTTTCAGGGCTCTCAGTAATGTCCAGGTGGAAAACTGGCTGTTAACTTCCCAAATATCTGTTTAATTAAATCAAGTATAATGGGTTTAGTCTTGGAAATCTCTTACCTTTACTATTTTGATGGGACTCATATCCATGCTCTGTTTAGTATGACCTCGAAGGAACGGTGGCTCTTCTTCAACTAACTCAATCTCAAGGTCCTCATCTAAAATCCACAAGTGACAATTTTTCTATAAAAGTTAAAAATCTTCTTCCAGGTACATAAAAGTACCTCTTCAAATGGTGCTTCCTGTGTATTTTGATGATGATGTACTTAGATAGTTTTAAAAGTGAAAACACCACAAGTATAAAGAATGCACAGATGGGGCACATCCAAATGTCACTAATAAGGCTAGAGCAACCCTAGTTCCAAACATTTAAGATGACAGCAAATTGTGAGATGCTTTGCATACACTTATATCATCGTCTCTTTTTGAATCAAAACACATCCAGAAACACAACAAATTTACAAGAAGACAACTATTTAGAAATACTACCTTCTTCATCATCAACTTTAGGAAGAATCCCAGTCTCCTCGTCAAAGTCAGGAAACTCTTCCTTGGAAAGCACATTAGCTGCAATCATCTGGGAACAGAATGAATGCAACATTAATTTGTCCCCATGAATGAACTCAACTCACACCTCTGAGGTCTAATTTCTAATGCTGTTGTCAAAAAGCTATTGGCACTTGCAAAACAGGAACAAAGGAATGTTGTGATTTCAGAACAAAGGAATGGCCCTACATTCTGGCACACCCCTCCCCAAGTCATCCAGTCTCTGAGCAAATAGTCCTTTTGTTATTCTAAATACCATCAGTGTGAGACAGCTGGCTTATGCATGCCAGGACTGCACTGATAATCCAATACCACTTAAGTGTCACTGGATAAAGACTATGATCCCCCAGGTCAGAGTGATCTCTGGAGGTTACCTGGTCCAACATCCTGCTCAAAGCAGGGCTAGCTTCACAGCTAGAACTAAGCTAGAAGTCCCAAACCGCAAGAAGGCAGCAATTTAGAGGTAAGGACAAACAATCAAAGAGTTGTATTCTAGTTCATGAAACTCCCTAGCTATTTCAGCAACTGTCACTCTGTTTCCCTGAACACAAAGCACACCTGTTTTATTTCCCATTTCTCTGGGTCTGAAATTCGGGTGAGGCGTTTCCGTTCAAGGCTATCATCCTCCACCTCTGGGGCATTCACCAGGGACAGGTGACTGGGTCTGTCTGGGTTTCTCATAGAGGTTTCTTCATTGGTTTCTCCAACCAGGTTTCTCCTCCGGTTTGGGTTCAAGTCTTCCCCAGTGTCTTGATCAACATCCTACATTAGATTGATTAATCAATCAGCTCTACCTATATTGCACTTATCTATTAACACTGGTGCTTCCTCTAACACAAGAGAAAAAGCAGAGTACATTTCTCAGAGAGACTGCTAGCAAGAACAGCCCATACACAGAAAATGCTATTTTGCATGATTTTTTTTTTCCCCAGCTGGTATTGCAAGGTAAGTACACCGCAAGGCCTGGAATGCGCTACTCTGCCTTGGCGATGGCAGTGATTTCATTTAAAATTAAATGCTTCTCTCATACTGAAAAAGGAACACAAACATGGCAACAGCTTGAGGTCTGTCTTGTCACTTAGTAAACATGTTAAGTCAAAAAATTCTTAGTAACATTACATCAAAAACAAGAACCTACAGAAAATGAGTAAAAGGTAATAGGCCACTTAAATACAGAACAGTAACTTGATTTTTTTAACTCCCACTTGAAGGGTTATGTATTAGTTTTCATCAAAAAGAGCAAAAAATAGCAAAAAGAGAAGTAATCTTTAAAAATGTTGGCACCACAAACACTATTGTAAGCACTACAGAGTATCTTTCGTACCTTCATGCTCAGGCTGGTTTTGGATCCAGTAAAGGATAACACTTTGACTTTTACCCTTTGTCCTTTGCTCACAACATCAGCAACATTGGCAACCCGTCCTTCTCTTCGAAGCTCTGAGATGTGGACCAAGCCCTCCCAACGCTTCCTGTAAGTGAAACAAACAAAGGGGCATGAGATGTACATTATTACTCCAAGAGTCCTTCAAATCATTCAGTCTGGATTAAAATATTTTGCTGTCAACTGATTTTTTGTGTACACTCATAAATTGTTTTTATAAACAAGAACATTCTATGCTGTCAAATTTATTTTTCCGAAACAGATCTTTATTTTGGCGTCAGAACCCAGCATACGTTATTGTAGCCTCATAAACTCTTTAAAATAGTAGCAGAAAAAAGAACTCAGATAGAATAGTACCAGATTTATTGTGAACATCAGAAGGTACCTTAATCCTTCCAGCTGCACAAAGCATCCAAATTGCATTATACTTGTGACTTTGCCATTGTAAATGTCTCCAATGGAAGGCTCCTCAGGTGGTGGACGGTCTAGATGCTTGTCTCTCCATCTCTCATTGCTCTTCTCAATGTACTTCTCTCGATCCTTACGGTCCCTACTGGGACTCTGACTTCTGCTCCTTGACCGGTATCTGGATTTTCCCCTGTTCTTATCACGAGTCCTTGAACGAGACCTAGAGCGAGATCTGTGTCTTCGTTTCCTATCCCTGCTACGACTTCGGCTCTTCCTCTTTTTCTTTGCCCTAAGAAACAAACATTACATATTTGCAGTGAAATTCCACATAAAAGCAGAGTGAGCAGGCAATACCAACCACCAGTACCTATTACCCAAAGACATACCAGAAACCTACCAGTGGTCACTGCTCCTTTGCTTGCCTTGCCTGTCTGCACTAGGCATCAGAGCTTCAAGTTCTTTAAGTGCATCAGCTGCCACTTTCACATCATCTTCATCCAGCATATTCTGCAAGAACAGAGAACCATTCTGTAAGAAGGCTGATAAAAAGTCTGTCACAGAATTAATCTACAAAAAGGACAACCACATGCATATCTGTTTAGAAGGAATGTAAGATAAAAAAACATTACACAGCATATGTGACATACGAAAAAAAAGTAATAAAGCTATCCCCCTATTTTGCCGCAATATTGAGACAATTCTGCTTTTATACAAAAGACAGCCCAACACCTCAAATTCTTACAGAAATATAAAATGCAAGTCCCTCGTAGTATCTGAATGTCCAAAAATTTTATCTTGTTTGTAATCCATCATTACTTTGAACATTATGCAAGAAAGGCTAGGCTACAAATTTCATGTCAGAAGAGTCTCATCTTTCAGGTATTCTGCAAATCAGTATCAACGTGGCAATTGCTGTAACAGCTATTCTTGGTAACTGTATGCAATAATACCAGCCTTCTGCTTCTTTCATATTTCATTTCCCATAGTCCGTTCTTATCCATGCATTAGCAGCAAACACATTAACATGAAAAAAACTTGAAACTAATGGGGGGGGTGGGGGGAATTGTATGTTTTCACATACTCACAAAAGAGATCTGAAATTGTGACCTTACCCTGATGCTGGGATTGTCTGGCCTGCAAAGGGCTGGAAACAATTCCTTCAGCTTTTCCTTCTCTGATTTGGGTTTTGCAGCTGTCTCTGATTTTGATATTTAAAACAAAAAAAACAAACAAAAACCCCAAAAACTTAGAAGAGCTAGAACAATCTGCTTTTGATTTTTCTGTAGTTGAATATAAAGTTTAACCTTCATCTGAATGCAAAGGCTAATACAGATTTTACAGAGATTCAATTCAAAGACTACAATGTTACCTTCCTACAAATAAAATTCTGATTATTAGCAAATCTGGGAAATACATTAATACTGTAAACAGTATACTCAATATGTTTTTAGTGCTTAAACAGCTTTGCTAGTCTACCACTAACAGCAGAGAGGCTCCCACTGCAACAAGAAGATACAAAGTCTTGGCTTATACGACTAGAACAGCAACTAACTATACCAATCTCACCAAACATGGCCAAAACCTACAAAAGAGTAAGAGTTTTGTTTTACTTTTCACACTGAACCGATAAGCGGGACAAGATTATGTGTACCTTTGCTTGTAGATGGTTTTGGTGGAGGTCGCATCGTCTGTATGAGACGTAGCAAATTACTAATAAGGGAATCCTGAAAAATTTAATAAAATACTTTAATCTAAGAAATGACTGCAACACTGTTTTTCATTATCAGAAGTCTCAAGTGAGCGTTTATTATCAGGACAAAAAAAGCTCAATTCTGAAGATTCAGGTTCATTTTCAGAAAGTATCACTGGACTTCATGTACATCCCAAAAAGATACAAGTTGAATCTGAAAATTATTATGATAATTCCATTTAAGTGACTTTTCTGCCTATCTATTTAATTCAACTACAGTTATTTCTACGGAACTCACAAACCCAGTATCATAAAAAGACTCATGACAACATTTGCCTTTGTGAAAAATTGTTTCTTCCATACTTTATATGCTCAACAAGACAATAAGCAGTTCAAGTCCTAAGAACGATGCTTCACAATGACTACAAAAGTTTTTAAAAAAGGAGGGAGGAGGAGGCTTGGCTTGATGAGACAGGAATACCCAAAATCTAATTAGTGTATAGTTTTCCAATTGAAGAAAACCTATAATCACTCCTCAAACCTCCATCTTTACAACAAAAAGCTCTATAAAATATACCACGAGAAGAACAACACATAAATAACGTTCAGATCGCACTTACAGTGAACTCAGCACCATTCTTTAGAAGAACTGCTTTAAATGTGTCAAACGTAGTATTTTTCTCAGCAAGACTTATCACAAACTCCGCTATGAAGTAAAAGCATAAAGCAAATTAGAACGAATAATTAAAAGGCAGCATAAGCACTCCATATTCAGATAAAAGCCGTTCTCCCGGCAACGCAGTGACCAGTTAGGTCTATCTACCTACAATAGCAGCGGCTTCCTTTCCAAGTCCTCTCGTAGGAGCCCAGACGGAAGCATTTTCTCTCGCTCGCAATAACTTTTTTTAAAGAAAAATCATGGGTTTTTTCTGAATTCGAAAAGCCCCTTCGCAAAACCCGTCCAGCCTCACAGAAACGGCTACAACAGACATTCCCCTAGCCGCAGCCG
>NW_009606215.1:0-9068 GCF_000690535.1 Cariama cristata | reverse complement strand
CCGTGGGCGTCTGCCCAACTCCCGGGCTGGTGCGCGCCTCACTCACCCAGGTCCTTGTCGTTGATGCCCAGGTGGTTGTCTAACTCGGTGCAGACCTTGGAGACTAGAGACAAGTATTCGAGCTTCGCAAGCTCTTCCACAGCCGCCAGGTCGGCCATGATTCCGCCCCCACCCACGCACGCGCACACCCGACAACACTTCCGCATCCGGGGCGCGACGGAAGTGATGAGGTGATCGCGCACGGGTCGCTCCGGTACTGATCATAGAGAGGGCGGAGGGCACTAGGACTAGGGTGCCTAAGGCCAGTCCATGACACCAGATTCGAGATCTCTGACGGACGAGGAAGGCGGCAGGGGTGAGGGCGGGAGGAGGCGGCGCCGGCGCCATGCCCGCTCGGCTCCCCTCCCGGGGGGGGCGCTTTTTTCGAAGAGCCCACTGCAAGAAAGGCGGCAGGGCAGCCGGGGAGGGTCGCGAGGATGGTGGCCAAGAGAGCGCGCTGCAGTTATGGAGGCTTTCCAGCTTGTACTAGAGTGAACTACTTTTTTTTTTTCCCTCTCTTTTCTTTTCTCCAGTGGGATGCTTGCATCCAGATATAGCCGCAGCTGACCGATTTAGCCTCAGGTACCTTCCAGGGAACGGCTATTCCCTGGTCACAGCTCTGCATCTTTCTTAAAGCCTTCTCCCCATAAAGTCTCCCACCTCCCCTCATGCCCATGTACCTGCTGATGAACAAGCTGCTGTGTCCCTGGAAGCTGTACAGTGGCTGCAGCAAGGGTGAAGACCCACTGCACAAAGACAAGTCATCTGTGTCTGGTTGCACGAGGCCCTTTATTTGTGAGTAGATGATAACAGTACAAGCAGATAACAGCAGTACAGAAGCACAGCTGGAAACTCAACAGCAGGGAAGGGAAGTGCATAGCTGAATCAATAGTATGGCAAATACAAAAAGCACTGTAGAGATGTGATGAGCAGGGAGGATTTCAGAATGGGACATGGAGCTTCTTCATCCCTGCTTCAGGGAAGAAGCTGACTAGTTACCATTTCAGTGTGATCTCAATGGATGAAACAGTGAAGAGCAACAGCTCTGGAAGAGGTGCTGGTTTAGGAAACATATTTTGAAGACAGGATCACAGACTTTCTTGAACTTCAGTAGTCTTCAACTATTCTGATGCTTTGTTTCTATCCTTCAGTGGGACAGATGCAGGAAAATGCTGAATTGCCGAGTAAAAATTTTAGTCCAGCAACATCCCGACTCCTATTTTATCATCTAGAATGCATCAGGCAGCATCTAATCTAGAACCTAAGGAATAACATTTAATTCTTCCATTGTTTGAGGGATACAACTGCCAGCCCTAGGAGGACAGAAGGCTGCCAGGGCTGTTCCTCCTGTAGTTGGGTAATTTTGCAGCTTTAGACACAAAAAACCACCAACACACCACACCCCAAGACAAACTGTTTCCTGATATTTGTGCAAACTAAGCTTTTCCAGTCAGAGATAAACTCTCTCATGCTTGTTCAAGTTGAAAGCATTAAATGCCAAAGCATACAAGAAAACAATACAACAAAAAGCATCTGCTAGCCACCAAACACCACTGGTGGGAAAGCAGCAATCTTTTTGGTTTGTGATACAAAACGCATTTTCTTCTCACTGAAATGGATGCCATTAAGGAACAGTTAATGGATGAGCTTGTTTTAAAAGTACATAGATACAAAAATGCATATTCTCACCTGCTATACTGGACAGCTTAAATATACTGGACAGCAATCACCCAAGAGTCACTCTCACAAGGTGTTTTGACATGACATGCAGTAGTTTTTCTTAAGACTCGGAGATAGAGACACATTAGTCCAGTTTCTTGGCCTTGTGCAGGTTGTGCAAGTGTCATTAGATTCTGGTCATGCATATGCAATCCAGCCAAGAAGTCCATCATAGTCCTTTTTCAAGTTATGAAATACTTAAATTCAAGACAGAAGTGCAAAAGTATGCAAGGAAGAAATAACTAGAGTTAGTCTGACTAAAAGGGCACTGCGTCCAAAGTAGCAGAGTGTAACCCACTCTGATCAGCCATGCAGAGACACCCCATGCACTGTTCACTTTGCTGAAGCATCAGCCACGATAAGGCACTGAAAAAAGAAAGCTGCAATCTGAGGGCAGCAGAATCTGCATTCATAAAGCCAAGTATGTTACCATCTTTGCATGAGAGATGGAGGTCTTATCCAGGAAACACCAAGCCTTGTGTTTAAGGCATAGGTTGAGAAGAAGCCCCAGAAGTTGGTCTCCCTATGACTTGCCTTTGTGGTGGAATATGCTGCACTCAAAAGCTCTGCCGACCTGGCTCTGTCATGGCAGGTGGCGGTACAATGGGTGAGGTAGCGTGACATTCCCCCGGCAATCCACATACTGGTAGTCTTCAAAAGCCAGCTGCTCTGAATGACACAGGTATGTGCAGGTCAGGGTACCCCTGCAAAGCAAAAGCAGACCAGAACTGCACTTGTGATTGTCCCAGATGAGACTTCTCATAATGTAAAGGTCCCACGGTGAGCTCCGACTGCCATCCTGTTTTGTCCCTATTACGTAGCCCCAGAATACAACAGTCAAGATACCCTCAGCTAAATTTCACATGTTAGAGAGGGAAAGCATTTTTCAGACTGCATTAAAGAAAGCCTTTACAAGATCACTACCACCACAACAGATGCTCTGGCCATTCTGGAAGCCTAGAAGACTTCCCACCCCGGCATAACACTCCTGTGCCATTTCATTATGTACGTGTTCCCAAAGTGCCAGTGCAACTCACAGTGCATGGCTGTTATGGAGTTAGCTAGACAAAAATGTATCTTTCAATTACTATCTTCCTGTGCCACCTCCTCAAGAGCTGTTTGCATCAAGCAGTTTCTCCTAACACCATGCAATCTATCAGTGGGTAGTATCAGCAGGAGGAGATGTGGTGCAGAAAACTGTAAAGATGACTGGAATCATCTTCAGCTTCTGGCTAATGGAGAGCTTGCAGGTAAGGAGAGCAAAGGTGCTGTCAGCCCACAGCATCAGCTAAGGAGGACAAAGTTGCCTTAACAGATGGAGCCATTCTCCATGATGTCCAAAATGCACCATTTTTACTGTACTTTGAGTAGCATGGGGCTTCTCTGTGTACTTTACCTGTTTAAACTTCACATCACTCAGCATGGACTACAGTTAAAACCCACACTAAGACCCATAAAACAAGGAACTCGACAATATAGCCCTTCAAATTGCAACAGAAGATGAAGATTTAAACATCTGTGTTTTGGGAGATCACCAGTGACATTTCTTTAGTGACTTGGGAGAATTCCAGCCTGGCATGTCTCCAAGAGACTCACATACTTTCTCCAAACACTTTTCCTAATATTCACAGTCCATTTTGAGATACAGCAGGTGAAGCCCTGGCTTTAGATTAGCACAAAAGACCATGATGCAAAAGCAGTTCCTCCTTCATGAAGAAATCATGGGCTCATTGACAACAGTCCACAGATGGTGAACCTAGAGGTCCACCTTCCAACAGTGGGTTCACAACCTGGAATCTGTCAACACAGATGTGCAGAGAGATCCCTCCAGTGGACACAGGCTACAAAAGGACACAATTTTTGCTGCAGAGTTTTCCAAAGTAGCTTAAACTCAACTAATGAAGATCACTCGTTTTTTCATGGCTGCATGGAGGCGTTCTAGCGCTGCTATACCTCTTAAAAGCCTCACTGTCTCATACACCAGGTTTAGCTTTAACTCAGACCACAACAGTAGCAACCTGTCCCCGCAGGAGTTGTATTATAAAACTGCAGTTATGCTCCTTCCTCCCTGGCAGGGAGGAACAAACAGCCAACCTGCATTTGCTTTTCCAGCAGGGCCTGTTGTACTCTGAAACACAGTCAAGCTAAGCATGGGTCTCTGGTCGATCCTCTGAACAGGAGCTGCCTCAGGCAACAGAATCTGCAGAAGAGCCTACTTTGTCCTGCCTTGCTCAGCAGCTGCTGTCAGAACACTTGGAGGCAATCATCCACACATCGACACAGAGTCCAGGTCAAAGGAGTCTGCCCCCAACACCACAAGACAAGCAGGTATAATTGAACCAGTCAGGACTTCTAGCTCTGGACCAACGAATTACTTGCCAACAGCTACAATCAGTATTCCAGAAGAAAGTCTGCCAGGCCAGTTTGCCTTAAGCAACAGTGACAGCTTGAGCTGTCAGTAAGCCTGAACCCAAGGGACTTCTCAGGGCAGCGATGGCTTTTGAGAATTATCTCCTCAGATCTCAGCACACCTGTATGGGTGACAGCACATTCACACTGTAGGCAGTCCTGGTCTTGAAGAACAGTGACTGCAGACCTTCTCGAAGGGAGTTGAGAAACAATGCAGGTGAAATGGATGTTAGTTATAGCTGTGAACCAGGCATCACTTACTGTATATGCAGCAGAACATTGTGAACTTTGACTTTTGTCCAGGTGCAAATGTTACTACAAGAGAAAAGAGAAAAGAGAGAGTTAATTTCACAGGAGCTGCCTGCACCATGTCTCCTGTCCTCAATTATTCCATTGCTTCTCTGCTTCTCCAAAAAGGTCTGTCTTTGCAATATTCTGAGAACAGCTATGCAGGCAAAGTTCAAGTATAGCAGTATCTACACCAGTAAAACATGTTTATGCTGATTTTACTCTGTAACTGTTGATCTAGTAAGAATTGGCCTTGTAAATATGCAAGGCACCACCCTGTCTGCACAGAAGCTTTGGTTGCTATGAACTTCACATAGTTTGCTGGTCATTGCAGAGAAATGCAGTTTGTGCCTTTAGCTGATCACAAATGGAGCATTTAAAGTTGACAACCTAGACATCAAATTGATTATCATCACTTACTCATCAGAATGTATGGAAAATTACATTGTTGAACCAACACTAAGCAGAGAATACCAACAAATAGAAAAGGAAATGAGTTTAAAATGGATGTGCATGCCAGAGTTATATCCAGATCAGCTCCACATATTAAACTGAAAAGGACACACTCACTCAGCTTCGCTCTACAAATAGCAACAGCCCAAGAAACCTAGTAATGAAAAGCCTATAAGCATTAGTGTTACTTACTAAACAAGGGAAGAAATCTTCAAGAATTACTCACTAGGTGTTGTCATCCAATATGCTACTGGCCACCATGTAATAGATCTGTAAATGTGAATAGAAGAGAGAGCAGGAAGTACACAAGA
Organism: Cariama cristata; assembly: GCF_000690535.1. Classification (NCBI taxonomy): domain Eukaryota; kingdom Metazoa; phylum Chordata; class Aves; order Cariamiformes; family Cariamidae; genus Cariama; species Cariama cristata. The sequence continues at coordinate 3,849 of NW_009606215.1, read as the reverse complement.
ACCATAGTTACATTTGCATACAATTCAGACAGCCTAAGTAGGGAGAACTGGAGTGGTGTTAGGTGTCTGAACCTGAATTTCAAGATCTAGCCTAACAATTGTTTTTAACAGCAGATACAAAAATAGAATCAGAAATTAGATCTAAAAAGACCTTAAAAAGGTCATCTAGGCCACACCCCTGACCTTTACACCAAAAATGGATCAGCTGTGCTCAAACTGTTCCCACCAGGGTTTTGTCTAACCTGTTTTTAAGCTTGCCATCATTTGAAGGCAAGCACACAACCTAGCCCACTACCTGAAGAGCAGACACATGTTCCTTGCCCAGGAATGTGTTAGCTTCAAACTCATCAACATGTAAATTCTTACAACACCCCTTCCTGAAGTAGGATGTGGGAAGCTGCATGTGGAAGAGCTTTGAGTATTTGGCAGGCAGATAACAAAGGAGTGAATGAAGCATACAATGAGCACCTCCCTGTACAGGACATCCAGATTAGTTTAGGAGAAAATGCAAGAAGCAGTGGAGCTCACCTGGCTGCTCTGCAAAGGGCTCATATTCAGCAGGGTTTTCATGGTGGTCTTCCCTACTACTAGGGACTGGTGCAAAACCTCTATGTCTAGCTGCACAACAGTGACCAGGTAGAAGTTGTTATTAGTTATGTTCAGCACATTCTAGGGAGAGAAACAAACAAACAAAAAACCCAAAACACAAATCACCTCGCAGCAGGGCCAAATGTTACTGTTGCAAAGGTACTTTAAATATATCCCTGCTATAACGTTGCAGCAACACTGGACCACATTGTCCCTTCCAAATCTTCAGATGTACATCCAGCCTGGCCACAAAGGCATGCATGCTGCAGTGTCTCCCATGACAGTCAAAGGGGGACAACCAAGCAACTGAAGGATGCAAAAGAAAAAGGATTACCAGAATTAAACACAGTGCTTTTTCTACACAGCCCCTTTTTTAGCCACTTTGTGTGACTTGCTTGCTCACAGCCAGGCCAGCCACACCTCTGATGCTGTAAACACGCTCTGGACATTGATTCCAAGCAGCCATAGAGTGGACTGAGATGGCAGTAATGGCAAGACTAACTTCAAACAGTGATCATTTAGTTAGCCTACACATGGAGTGGCACAGGAAATAAGCAGGGAGCCCTTCAGATCCACTCTCTGACTGTGAGCTGAACACTTACCGTCATGTTGAGGTATATACTGGTGGTGGTGACATTAAAGCCAACGGAGGAGGCATTCAGCCCTGCAGGCAGCACAGCAATGGAGCGAGGAAACAGGAAGAAAATACTGAAAGATGTTGTCAGCAGGCAGATTGTCACAGCAAGGCATACATACAGTTTCCTGCAAAATAGCACCAGGGCCACAATCATTCTCTTGTTTTGTCAGCTGCAAGCACCTGCAGTTCTGCTCCACCTCAAAGGGAGGAGACAATAGAAGCTTGGGTGCCAGAAAACTGGGATGGGTTTGTGCAGAACTATTTGCAAGCTACCAAATCACAGCAGAAGCAGGGTAGAGTCCCACACACTGACATGGTACATTACACTACAAATTGCTGGAGATACCCAACAACTGCACACAGAAGACTGTCCAACATCTGGTATTGCTGAAAGAGACACAGTAGACACCAAACTTACTGCAAGACAGAGCACAAAGAGCAAAACATCCAAAGGACTGAGGCTTTCATTCATGGCAGAAGAAACATTCAAAAGATGAGAAAAGGGGAAAATTTAACAGGACTTACGTTCGTCTAGGCTTCAGTCTTTGGTCACCATATGGAATCAGAGCCACCAGCTGCTTCTCTTGTTCTGAAAGAGGTGGCAGCAGATCAGAGACCACACTAAGCACACAAGTAAACAAAGCAAATTGCATTGCAGCTCATCACATAGCAGCCTAATGTCCATCTGCACTCACTTCACAAACGATGCTGTCCAATTAGAAGCCAAGTGTGATGCAACTAAGATTTCAGTTTAAGCATTCAGATCGCTTGGCAGAAACAACTCCCCAGAGGCTCCAGGGTGTGCTTTGAGTAATCACCTGGAAACAGCACTGCCTGCCTTCCCACCCCATCCTCCCCCAACAGAGGCAACCACAGAAGTCACAAGTGAGCTGGATGTACCAAGACAGGACATTCCTAGACTGGATACAATAAAGACCAACTGGTTCAACCAAGGTCTTTAGGCAAATAGACACCCACCAAACTCAGAAGGCTCAAAAAGCACTGACACAGCACATAGAAGAATCACTTACCCCTGGGGATCCTTCCTGTTCCCTGACATGTTGGACAGTTGACATAGCTTCGACGTGCAACGCCCACACAGGGCACACAGGACGTAGCAGAGTCATTGATACTAGCATAATTGGCGATTTCATCTTCAGCATCCAGTTGCCTAGGTAAGATCAGTTTGCCTTCACTCTCCTTTTGGTCAGGTGTCTTGCATAATGGTGAAAGTTTTCCACCCATACTTGAAAGAATAATTCTCACTAGGTATCCAACACAAAAATAGATTAAGAAAATCACCTCTGTGAACCAACCGCCAAGAGCAGCATCATTAGCATTTGTAGTAGTAGATCACAAGTATCCTGACATTTATTCACCTACATCCAACAGGGAACTCACCTGAACATCAAGGCCTTGGCATTCCCAATCAAGCACAGTGTTACTAACAGTAACCTAACTAAAATCAAATAGTGAACAAACTGAATCTAAAAATAGATAAAATAATACAATCTAAAGATAGTCTATTTTTAAAAGTTTAAAATATGGTTGAACTCATTTTCCCAGGCTATCAAGTTTTTGACAACCAAAAACTTTTACATCGGCTCCTAGTAATCCTCTCAAAAGCATAAACAATACCAAGCTGAGGAAAAGCAACTGTATTTTCATCACAAAGACATTAGATGAATGCAGTTTCCTACCTGTGCCAGTCTTCCCTCTAGGCAGTCTTGTTTCAGTAACTCAGATATAGTTTAGCTTTGATAAACAGCAGCTTCTACATTTGCCCAGATGATCCGGAGGCTTTGCATGGATAACTCCTCAGGGTTCTATTATAAAGCATTCTGGGATGAAAATCACCATCTGGCAGTGGAGAACCACCAGGACAGTTGCAGAGCACAGGGCTCATTCCACAGCCCACAAACCTGGGCCACAATGGCAGGGCATGCGCTGATTCCAGGGGCAGCTGCTGTTTTCCCTGCTGACAAAGGAAGAACTAGGATCTCAATAACTAGCATAGGCAGACACAGCTGCAGCACTGCTCATTCAGCCCTGGAGGGCCACAGAGGGACCTTTCAGCAGCCCAGTACCCCACACTATGAAATTCTGCAAGACACTGCTTGGTGGCTCAAGGTAATTCAGTGTTGCCCACCCTCTTGCAGCATGCAGAGGGAAAGGGAAGGACAAAGATGCCTGAACGATCTGGGCTTTTCTAACAGGTGAAGGGCCTCGCTTTATTGTACCACAAGTCCCCATCTCTGCAGTCTCTTGCTGGCCGCAGGCAGCAAACCTGCAGCTTTACCTACACTCTTAGTTAAGGTTTACTAGCTTTTCAGAAACAAGCGGTGAGGAGTGGCAGCCTTTTCACAGAACTAGGACAACCAGGAAAGCTGGAAAAGTCATGAGCGGCTATGGCACAGTGGGTGGAGAGGTTTAATCCCTTCATGTAGCGCCCTTAGGCAGTCTTTCAGGTTCTCCATAACGCCTACTGCCCCCCCGCCTCATGCACCAGTACCACTGGGGAGAGTCCTGAGGTCTGCAAGAGGAATCAGAACGCAAAGGCAGCAACTAAGGCGACCTTCGAGGATCGGCACCCCACTGCCCGGAAGCGCCGCAGGCACTAGGGG
>NW_009606214.1:0-2011 GCF_000690535.1 Cariama cristata | reverse complement strand
ATTCCCTTGCATCCAGTGGCTTATTTCCCTGCAGGTGTCATCTCAGCAGTAACTCGGGCCAGAGCATCTCCCTCGGGGAATTTGTGCACTGCCTGAGTGCTTTTTCCTTCCCTCATGTCAAGGCACCTGATATTTTTTTTTTTTTTCTTTGTATGTATACTTTTAGGCAATTGCTTTTTATAAATAAATAAACGTTTTAGCAGTGGGGGAAGCTGTAAGGCAGATGCCTCTGGAGAGGACAGTCCCTTCGCTGCATGCCAGGCCAGCCTGGGTGGATGAATGAGCCGGAGGGGCTGCGGAGCTCGCCCACCGACCCACCTCAGCTCCAGGAGCTCAGGGTCGTCTCATCTGTCCTCTGAGCTCTTTAGGAAAGGATAAACGAGTGATAAATGAGTATTGCTTTTAGTCTTGCTGAAGTATCTCTGGCCCCTGGATGGGGCTATGTGAAGAATACGGTCAGGGAGGTGGTTTGGTGTCCCTGAGGGTTTGCAGGCTCAGAAGATAAAGTGCAAACAAGAGGACGGGGATCCCAGAGCAACACCCGGCAATGTAGTCCGGTGATAACGCATACCAGTCTTGCTTGTTCCAGCTTTTCCTTCTCTCTGCTGAGACAAACATCACGGGGAGCGTGGCAAGAGGCTGCTCTCTGGATGTGGGCTGTGTCTGTAGATAGTGAGCCCGCTCCTGTGGTACCCAGTGCCTCGCAGAGGTGCTAACCCCTGTGCAAAGTGGGGTTAAAATGCTGCCAGGTCAGATCAGAGGGACTTTACACCCCTCTGGCACGGAGGCAGTGGAAACGCATCGGGCAAAAGCTTCCGGGAACCATACGGTACTTGGGCATCTTCATAGAGGTAACAATCGATGCAGCTGCAGGCGAGAACCTCTCCTGGCGTGGAAACAGGGTCCTGTCACAGTGTCACCCTGACAGGACACCACAGCAGGGGCTGTGTCAGACAGGCTTTGCAAGAAGCCAGCATGGCATCTAAGGGCTGTTTTTTATTTTTTTAAAAATTGAAACCAGAGACCCGATGGGGCTGTGCTTCAGCCCTGTGGCCTGGACCTGTCCTGGAGAAGCGTCAAAGCTGCGATGAGAAGGAGAAACAAGGGAACCCCAAAGCGAGGTGGTCCCGGGAAGTTGCAGGGGGACGAGTGGTGTGCTCCAGGCAAGGTCGGGAGAGGCAGTTCGTGTAGGCAACCTGGTTTGCTTTCTCTACTTCATTTTAGGGGCCGGGTGATATTTGCAGCATATAATCTTTGGCTGTTCAGGATGTCAGTATTGGTACTGTCATATACAAACAAGGGTGAGACCTAGCTCGAGTCTGCAGCCTGTCTCTAACCGAATGCTTTAACGTGATGGTTCTGTGGTGCTGTCACCTCAGGATTGTACAAAAGCCCTTCACAAGACGGGACTGGCACCTCCGTGCTACTCTAACACTTCAAGATGGGCAGTGTGGAAACAGCCTTGACACTGTATTCACTAACCCCCCTCCTCCTGGCTGAGTCGTACTTCTGCTTCCACCTCAGAAACAACCCTCAGGAGGGAGAGCAGCTGCTCTGTGCCAGGGGCTGACCCCTGGCATGGACGGCGGCGACGTTTGGGTTTCTATCTCAGAAGCTGATCTCCTTACAAGGACCAGCCTGCATGTAAAAGGGATGCAACTTGAATGTTGTCTCCACCTTGGTTTTTGTTGTTGTTTTTTTTTTCTCTTCTCTTTTTTTTTTTTTTCCCCTCTTCCCAGGGCTGTTTTTGAGTTTTCTTATTTTCAGGAATACAGGGATTTAGTACGTTTAGGAACTGGTGCCATTTCGGATCTGGCAGGAAAGGGGTAACTGGCCATCCTGCAAAGAGCTGCTTCTCCCACCTGCTTTCCTCCTGCAAAGAAATGCAGCCCTCTCTGCTGGTCCAAGATGAGATGGAGTGCATACATAGTCATTATATATATATATAAAAATAAACAATAATAACAAACAAATACATAGATACTTATATGTAAATAAATATATGTATATA
>NW_009606213.1:14052-34226 GCF_000690535.1 Cariama cristata | reverse complement strand
TTCCCCTCCTGCCTTGTCCTCCCTGCAGCACTTTCTCAGACACCTCTGAACTCTCCGGAGCAGACATGCCAAGGGCATCAGGATGGTGCGGAAAGCATGCTCCCTTTTCCTATTCATGGTCATGCCAGTCTATGCAGGTATCGTATCTTTCTCAACAGGAATGAATGATTGCAGAAACCTGGTGGCTGTGCAGGAAATGGTGTTTTGGACTCAGATTATTAGACACAGTTAGATACCTAACTGATTTATCTAACTTCTCATGGGATTTTTAAAAGTGCCTGGCTTTACCAGCTTCAGAGGAAATTCCCTATCTTATACTAACCAAGGTTTTTCTTTTCCTTTATATGCTTGAACTCATACACATGTCATGCCTGAAAGGAGTGGCTAAAACACAGGCCAAAGTCCAGCCTTGCAGTCTACCATGTGCCATCCCCCAGCAAACTGGCCTCTGCGGCTCCCCAACAGCCCCCACCACCCAGCCCCCTCAGCTCCCCCTCCTGCTGGGGAGCAGCAGGAGGGCAGCACGGACAAGAGCTCTGCCTAAAAAGAAGCCTTGGAAAGCATCACAGATCACTATTTTTTTTGTTAACGAAGTTGGTGAAAAAGTAATTTTCATCTTCCAGTTTTGCCATGACTTCAACTCCCAGAGCTTGTGGGAGCTTGTGAAATAATGGTTCTGGCAATTGAGATTGCTGGCTGGGTCACTGACAGCTGCCAGAAAAGGTACGCACTGTTCGCTCTCCCCAGATGTGGCACAGGGGCAGCTGGATGTAGAAACGTGTTTGACTTTGACAGTCATTCCCCTGACACTTCGGGGAAGGTCAGCCAGAAGATGTTGCTGAACATCCCAACAGAAGTCATAATTCTTTTAAGCAGGTGTTGTTTTATGGTTGGATTTCTCAAAGTTGTTTATAGTGCTTTTGTACAGTTCTAAGTTGATCCCTCGTTGGAAGAGAAATTCCCATGACCTGAAGCAAGCTTGTGGCTGAGCAACTTGGCATGGTCCCAAGTGAGTGCAGGACACCCAGCCCAGGCACTCTGCCTTTAACAAGCTGATGTCCCCTTGTCTTTAGGGTCTATGTTCCCTTCTAGTTCATGGTCATGCATGTAATTGCTGATCAAACAGCAACTGCAATTTCTTCCATGGAAAAATAATTTTAGGAGACTATGAGGGTATTTTTAGTTACAGAGGTGGAAACAAGGAGAAGGAGCCAGCACCCTTCGATCAGGTCACTTCGTGCAGATCATCATCAGGCACTCTTCGGACCACTCACTTTCCACAAAATGCTCTTCGGGAGCAGTGGGGTTATTAAAGGTGACAGCTGCGATGCAGCATGCAGGAGGTCTCAATATTCAAAGCAACACTGTTCAGGCCTTCTTCTTCAAACATTTTTTCCTTCTCTGCACCATGGCACTTGCACCTTATTTTCTTTCATTTTACCTGAATTTTTTATTCATACCTTATTTAAGATTATCACAATATATGATCTTAAGTTTATTCAAGGTGCAACTCTATTTTCCATACAAAGAATGCATTGGAAGTGATTATGGAAATTAATTTGATTTCTTTTGGTTTTGCCACTGCTGAGCTATTGCTTTATTTTAATTTCTTGTGGGTCCAATGAAGATCAGTCCAGTCCTTCGGCACAGAGTGCTCACTCCCAGGTAGCTGCAGCTGCACAACTGCTGGTGAGCTGTTGGAGCATGGCATGAGGTGGCTAGTGGCAAAACCAGTGAGGGTAGGGACTGATAGCTGCTTACACTGGTTGTGCCATTGGAGAGACCACAGCTGAATGAGGCTCGCTAACAGGGTTAGTCACGAACAGCGTCTGGAGACTGAACTCAAACACCGACCATGAAGCACATCTCTGAGTCAGATACATCTGTACAGATATAGGGATGGTCAGCTCTAACCTTCTACTTGCAAACACAATTATTTTACACCTATAGAAGCAGACAATGGAGAGGCTTAATGCTCAGATATAAACTTCTGAGAGCTAAGAGACCTGATCACATATTAAGTTGTTGACAACCACAGTACCTCTTCCAAGAAAAGACAAAAAATCCTTTCTAGTTATCTAGGCAGGACTAGCTCATCGTTCAGCTCATCCTCAGGTACCACATTAATTAAAAAAGTGTAAATACCCCAGCAAACAGGTAGATTTAATTCCAGAATCAGATGCAGTGTGGGAAAGTATAGCAAAGCCTTCATACGTGGATCTGCAGAGGGTTTGCCCTGTGCCAAGATCAGTGGCATTCACCTGTCCTAGTGGTTTTGAAATGTGCTGCTTACCACTTGCAAAGCTTGTCAGAAAACTGAGAGAAAAAAATGTAAGAGCAGTAAGAAGTCTTGCTCTGCAACCAGCTGACACTCCAGACATGGGGGCTGCCATTTTCTGCATGAAACACAGTTTGCCCAGGGAAGGTTCTAGCTGTCAAAGGGAGTTAAACTTGTCCAGAAAGCTGGGTAATTTAACAAGTAGAGAATCAGAAATTGTCGCAGTCTTTTCACAGGGGACTTTGTGACTGCACATTTGCAGCAATCCACTTGGTTGATTTCAAGCATTTCTTAGACCGGTCACTGAAGGTCTTTCCATCTTTCCATTGTGAAATTAGGATCTTTGTTGCTGCCCATAGTAACTCGGAGATTCACACCATCTCTGCCAGGAGCTGCTGGCTCCTTAAACTGGCCATTTAGTAACAGCCTTGTACCCACATTCCCCCACCTTATCATTTCGTGTCAACATTAATTCCCTGAATAGTGCGATTGGAAGGCCCGAAAGGCAAACACTTTGATTGCCAGTGGAAACTCTTGGGGCAGGGGGAATAGTGAAAAAATAACCATCTGGCTCTGACACCGTGTTCCCAGTGCGGGGCTCGCTGTCCTTCACTGCGGGCGAGTTCATGACTTCCACGACAGCAGCTTTGCTCTCTGACCCCGCAGCAGAGTCCCAAATGCCAGCAAACACAAGAAGCAGGGCAAAGTCAAAGCACATACAGGTGGTGTCAATACAGAGCCACTCTCCGAGGAGGAGACACAGGCCATAGGGTTATGCTGCTCTTTCACTGAGCAAATTTTAGCCTGTGAGCTCTAACAGAGTTGCCAGCTACCAAGGGTGCAATATTATGGCTGTACAGGTATACTGTATATCACCTCTATGGAGAGCAAAGGGCAAAAATACTGGCAACAGAGGAGAGGAACCACATCTCACAGCTCTGCAATTTCTCTTTAAAAACATGGAATAAGGTCAAGAACTGCATGCACATGTGTTTGTGCACAGATGCACGCAGCACACCTTAAAAACCCTGAGAAGTGTTTGAGGTCATAGTGTCCTCGCATCCTGAAAAGCTTCTAGCAAGCTTTTATGGTTTGATTCACAGAAATTAAGTTCTTCGGAGAACTGCCCACCGAAGAAGCCATGGTCCTATGTGCCAGTTAAGTGTTCCTACAGACAAATTCCTGTTTGCAGCCCTCATTTGTACATGTAAATGATTTGCACTTGTAACTCTGGGACCAGTGGCTGCAAATAGAGGCATAGCTTTCACATGTGCTCTTGTTTATGGGACTTGGTGTTCGTTTTTGAAAATACAGTCCTAGGTCACTGCACTGAAGGAGATCAGCCACTGCACATGGCTTTAAAATGTGTTTTCTCAGAAAGGTTACCTTGACCCACTGTGGTCGCTAATAAGGCAGCAAGATCAACATAAGCGTTGGTCCTGCAGTGCTTTCTCATGAGGCTATTTGCAGGGGAAATAAGGTCCACTTCATTTCTACCTGTAGTAATTAGACCATAAAGCCAGAAATACAAGTTTACTATGCAAAACCTCATTTGAGACAGTTTTTGCTATGTTCTTGTTTACTATGCAAAACCTCATTTGAGACAGTTTTTGCTATGTTCTTGTTTTTCAGTCCCTTTAAGTGAGACAAAAGAAAAGGATATATATATATATTCTGACCCTAGTTTCCAAATGACAAGTCATACTCCTACCGTCTTCTTGGAGCAAATGTCACATGTACCCTCAACCCATTTCCAGGATGAGCAGACTGCCCATTTCCAAGAAAAGAAGTTCCTATAAATCTACACAGTTTTCAGGAATCAAGGCATTTTCTAAAGGATATGTACTTAGACTTTTTCTGCAGGAGAATCCGTGGATCTCAACAGTAAGTTCCATGCATTTGTTTCTCCATAGCTGAGAATAGAGTCTGGCCCATAATCCTAGTGAGATTTATATGCAGCAGTACATTTTCCAAAAGGTCTCTGCACGTACGTTTGAAAAGAGTCACTGCATGCACATTTGTGCCTTTTTGCAGGACTTGCAAACACCTGCAGGAGATCTTTAAATAATCTCACATCTTGTAAACATGCATGTGTGCACAGCCATAAAATCAGCTTGTGCACCTGCACTCTGAAGAACATCACAGTACAGCTAATGAACATTCCTTGCAAAACACAGTGTGTGCAGGCAAAAGATTTATGCCGGTAAGGCCCAGAGAAGTCGATGGACCACCTATTCAGCTTTGTTAGCGAGCACTGGCTAAACTGAGCATCAGCTTACAACTCCTATATATTTTTTTTTTTTCTATTAGAGTGTGTTTGGTAAATTCAAGGGCTGTAAGAGTATACTCAAGTCTAACAGATCTTTGCCTGCACAAAGCTCCTTGAAAACGCTTCTGCTTTCCTCTCTGCCACTGTTCCCGCCTGCTTTCCCCAAGGAGGGGTGAGCTGGAAGGACCACGGGTGCCTCCCCTCTCCAGCCACCTGGTTTGGTAGGCCTTGGGTGGGCACAAGGACCAGGTGCCAATAAGCGCAGTCCAACTCCAAGTTAAACGGACCTTCACCGTGGGTGAAGTGGCAGCTTTACAATTGGTACCACAGAACTGCAACAGGGTATTACTGTAGCTATGGAGGGATTAACTACCAAATTCCCATTTACAAACAGCTCCCCAGCACATGGTAATCCCGCAATTTACCCAGTGGGTTCAACACCTACTGCACAATGCCAGGGTGCTAAACTGAGAAGGCTTTAAAGCAGAAAACAAATGCTCAGGGACAGTCCTTTGTATGCTGGATGCTGGCTCTTGCAATGCATTTTGTGCCTGATAAGTCAGCACTGGAAACAATTACTGGGAAGTAAATAATGACGGCCCCAGTGCCACAGCACCCTGAGCTGCGCGGTTTCTGTGGCCAGTGCCTTCTGTAATTGCAGAGGGTTGTTTTGCAGAGAGCATGTTACAAAACAAGCACCAGCTTCCTTGGGTGCTTGCAGAAAGGATAACCAAGATTTATTTTCTTCCTCTCGTGATTATCAGCAGGCACTGTTTTCACAGGGATCTCGAGTAAAGGGACAAACAAAGGTGCAAATTGTGCAATTTTCACAGTATTCCTTCTGTCGTTCCCTTCAGCTGCCCGAAACCCCTTTTGCACTAAAGAGAAAGCAACAACACAGGACAGCTTGTACATAAACAGGGCTGTGCAAAAGCCGAGCTGAATTTCATAACTAGATGCCGTCCTAGTCATCAGTGTGGGAGTTGGGAAGCTGTTTTCTCTCTGCAAGCATTGCTGCTGTGGGGCGTTTATTTATAAGCACCAAGGAATAAGAAGCTGCTCTTGAAAAGAACTGTTATTGTCCTCTAGCTATCGCGATACCGTCCTGACTTAGCTCCCCCCCTTGCCTCAGCCCCCACCACCAGCACACCGCCCTCCTCCCTTGGCCACAGCATTTTGCCTGGAGGGGTTTTTGGCATTGACCCAGCGAGAGCCTGTTTAAGACTTCACCGGAGTAAAAGAGTAAAAGGGAATAGGGTAACTCTCTATATGCCAACAGGTAAATTCAGCTCCAAACCTCATCCAAATTAGTGGAGTCTAATAAATGTAAATGTGATTTCTCAGGGCCCTTCACAAATGCTGAATGCACACAATATGGTTAGGTGATAAACATTGCTGGAGAGTTTGCATTTGGTCTGCTGTAGCAATAACATGATGTCCTGCCAGCAGCAGCACAGAATGCAATGCTGGGAGAGCAGGAAACTAATGGGAAAGAAAAAAAAAAATGCAAGCCTTGTCCTTTACGCTTTGCTCATGGGGAAAAATAAATAAAGACCATAACCTTTCAGGAAAGGCTGACTCTGGGATCACTCTGAAGGGCTGGGCCATGCATGAGCCAGAAAAGCAAGAGGAGAAAGCATGAGAGGTGTCTTTCCCAAGCGTTGCACAGAAGACAGCCCCTCAGCAAAATGGGCACCGGTGCCTTATCTTTTCCTTACTAATCCTGCCACATAGATCTGATATAATAATCCCTTCCCTTCTTTTCTGTCCTAATCTCTTCCCCACCCTTCAATCTGTAGAAAAGTATACTGGCCAAAAGGAAGGGAAGCTGGATTGGGCCTAAAGAGCCCACCAGCAACATGAGCAGGCTCCGATTTCCTAGAAGGTGTAGCATCCTTCCCTTCTGTAAAGTTGTTTCTGCTTTATGTCTGTAAAAGCAAGAGTGGAAGCAAGCATGACAAGTCAGTGCTGAGTCTGGGCTTTTCTATTTTTAAACAATTGCTCTTGAGTGACCAACTGGTTTGTAGCTAATTCCCTGCACCCAGAGGTCAAGGACAAGTGAAAAAAGTCACTACATGGCTTGCATGAGGCCATGGGACTGTGGGAAAAGGAGGGTGGAGAGGGAGGGGGGCCGGGCAGTGCATGGCACGAGAGGAGCAGCATCGCTGGGCTGCAGGCGTGCAAAGCACTTCTCAGTGGTGCTCCTGCAAGGAGACGGCACCTGAGGCAGCCTCACAGGGCACACCATGGTCTTGGAGGGGAGAGATGTCAGCATCAGTTTCACACTTCCCTGCAGGCCAACAGAGCAATGCCTGAATCAGTAATTTTTTATGCTGTGGCAAGAGAAAAGGTTCTCCCTGGAGTTACACCAAGGCAGCGGTGCTGTTTCTCAGCTCTGCTCTCAGGGCATTGAGAAATTTGTCCTGTGAATCTGCATAGTCATGCGCTCACTGCATTTGAGTAAACATTGTTCTTTTCTTACTCGGATTAGCTTTGCTCACTGAAACCACATCCACTTTTTATGCTGGCTGCTTATACTGTAAACTAACCCAGAGATGTTTGAAAAAAACTTCAAGGCCCTTTATTCAGTAGCCTGCTATTTATTTTCTCCTTCCCCATTCCTATATGAACACATGAGAATATCACGTAAGGAACTAATACAGAACTTTCCTTTTTGTCTTTCTTCTCTGACCCTCTTTGTAGGTCATGGCATCTCTGCTTATGTTTCCCAACACATATGTTACTGGAGCATCCAGCTACCTTCCCCTCTCAAAATGGCGATCATAGCTCTCACTCCCTTTTCTACCAGCAACTTCACTCATGTTTCCCTCTAGCACTACTGCTGCAGCATGTTCCTCTCTTTGTGTGTGGTGAACCCATTTGAACATGTATATGCTATCACCACCTCTCCCACGTGTGGGTTAGTTGTGAATAGACCATCAAGGCTTGCCGTGGTGACAAGGGTGTACAGAAACGGTGATGCTTCCTTGCAGCCTGACAGCCCAGTGCTCCCCGTACTCTGTGGGCTGCCATTCACACTCATTCAAAGTGAGTTAGATGTCAGGGACACCCTCAACTCCTGATACAGTCCCCGATTTGCACACTGTAAGTGATCATATGAGCTGAGAGAAGTCCAGCATCAGACATGAGAGCCAAGTGGGAACAGTGAGTGAGACAGTGGCATTGGAAGTACCATAAAATCTGTGCTCTTCTTTGGAAAGAAATGTCAGTCTAATTTTGCTGCCCAACAGACTTTTCATTACCCGTATGAAAGACCTATGTTTAAGTGGCAAATGTTCTTGCGGTTCATCAGGTGGGCATGGCTAAGTGAGTCTTTGTTGGCCCACAGGGCAGGTGAACTGGCTTGCTTTTCTGTCATTTAAAAACACTCCTTAAGTGTACAAAATGTAAGTTCTAACAATGATCTGTTCCTCAGCAACAACGAAAAATGCCTTAAGAGAAAACTCCTGCCAGCTAAAGCCAGCACATTGCTATTTACCAGACTTATCGAAGGACAAGCTGTACACATAACAAATGCTACACTGCCTCCATAAATAGTCAGGTAACAGCTGTGGAGACCACAGGAATGGTTGCATGAGGGAGAAATCAGCCTTTGTCCCAAGCTGTTGAGGAGGTGAGCCTCCTAATTATTTTTCACATGTACCTGTGGAGTTTGTGTATGGACGAGAGGGCTGCAGCTTCCATGTAGCTGGGTATGGGGCAAAGACCATGTTAGTAATCTTTGTGCTAGGTCATTTGTAAAGGCCGATCTCTGGGGTAATAGTTAGAAACTGTGAGTGGGTGACAAGGTGTACATTGGTATTTTGCCCTTAGTCTCATTAATGGGATTATACGTACTGCTTAAAGGAAGAATTGCACCTGCAAACAACTGAATATGAGGTGGAGGCTAACATGCATGAGCCAGCAGTGTGCCTTGTTACCTACCCTGCAAGTATCGTCACTCAGTCTACACCGTGAAAAGACACACCATGGTCCAGTGCCTTGACATTCTCTTTACCCCAACGGTTTCTTTTTTCCTGTGCAGTAATGGGATTGCAGAAAAATCACTACCCCACGTAGCAGTTTTAAGATTTCTCTTCAAAGGCCCTTTGCTTTCTGCTCCAAGTGCTTTTACATGCTTTCACATTGCTTGAAGATTGCATGACGTTGCCGGAGTCTGTTCATTAAAGGCACCAAATCAAAGGAGTTCAATGCTCCTACTGCAACACTATGTAAAGTAATCAGAAATCCTGAAAATGAAATCCAGGAAGCAAGCTTTGTTTCCACATATAACATTGCTTCCCTCAAATATGTGCAGAAATGTTTCAGCTTCTACCTCTTGTACCAGGTTTTTGGCTTGCCATGATTTCTAGGGAGCTTCAGCAGTTGCCCCAAAACACAGTAAAACAAATTCAGGGGCAACATGGTCCTTGCAGTGCCGTGGCCTCTTCAGTGCTAACAGACTCCTGCAGAAATGGTGTACCCATCCCATACAGACCTACCACATCTCACGTACTTACGTACCAACTTCCTCGTCAGGTAGGTATTTCACTAAAACCCTGATGAAAACTACATGTCATCCACAAAATGATCATCCCTATGTAGGCAGCAAACTGCATGGTAGCTACAGGCTCCACAGAGTAAAAGAGTGTGGGTAAGGAAAGTAGACATGTATGGATATCACTCACATCAAAAAAGAAGTTATATATTTTGTGTCTGTTATGTTTGTTTAAAAAATAAACTTTATATGAAGCATATGGTACTTGTAACCCAACTGCAGACATAAACACTCTTTGTTCACCTAAGTGGTCGTCACTTGGCTCAAGACAACTTGGGGGATTTAAAATAACTGACAAAGAAGATTTTTGTGATCAATGATGCCATGAACCTCTGGTGATACTAGATATTAAAATAGTTGCAAGGATATTTTCTTTAGAACTCACAACTATCTAAGTTAGCTTTACCACCCTCCACTTCAGAATATAAAATCACAAAAACAACAAGTATAGTGTCAGGAGGAAAAGAAATAAAGCTAATAAATTTTACCCAGTCTGAATAACCAGACGGTTGTCAGACACGTGCTGCTGAAACCTCTTCACTTCAGACTTGTACAGGCATCATCACTACGGAACAAAATGACAGCTACCGCTGGACTATATTTATGTTGGTTCACAAAAGTGTGTTTATGGTGGACTACTAGTTCTATGTATTTGGGTATCCTTCTGAATGAAATATATTTTGGGAAATCCCCTTATATAGTAGTGAACTTTATCAAATGGGATGTGCGCTGCTCTGTGAGTATCTCAGATTAAATCAACCTAACTTCCATATATTTTAGATAAAGGCTGTACACTAACTGAAGGCATTGCCTAATACTGGTAATTGAGATGTGAGAGGAAAGAGGGATCTGTTAGTTTCGACCAAAGCCAGATAACAGCAAATGAATGAGTGTGAATGTGCATTATCTGGCTGACCTGCAAAGAGCTTGTTTTGCCTGGAGCTAGGTAAAGCACAAAATTTAAAATATTGTAGTCAATGGCTGAAATGAAGTGACGGACCAGTCTTACCCCATAGATGACTGCCCCAATGTAGTCATCTGCCTCTAAACGGAACAGAAAAAGCTGGGCAACTTGTGACAGGTGTTCAACTAAGAGCTGAATTGTGCTGCAGAAGCGTGTTTCTCTTTTGTCAGCAACTGAAGAAGGAGCCCGGAATAGGTGAGATAAAGCACCCTCGCTGGGTGTATCAAGCAAGATGGAGAGTGTCAAGCTCTGGTGTCACACAATGAACCAAACCAACCTTGCTGCAAGGCCAGAGTGTAAAATGTTTAACAATCTAGCCCTTGTTTAGGCATCAAAGAGGCCAGAAAACCTGGATGGGGATGTTGATGTCAGAAAAGTGAAGCTGGTAACACCAGTTCGTGGCAGGAGCTGGGCAACAACTCCCAGCAGTACCCACACCTCCCACTCCAGCAAGGGAGTGAATTCCCTCTTCTTTGCACCTTGTTTCCTGCCCACACACTACTTGAAAGGGACATTTTCAGAATCTATGAATTTTTGAGGTTCATATTAGCAAAACATGCATTCAGAGTTTGTAAAGATAACCATTTACAGTGGAAACTAAATTGCAACTTACACCAGCACTCTTGATAGAAAGTAGTGGCAGTGTTATCCCAGTCAAAACCAGACAGCACTGCTTGTACACTGAAACAGATGAGCATAGTAACATAGTAAGTACCTCTCTTTATGAAATAAAAAGTATGACACACCTCTCACCTCGAGCAGTTTACAAAGAAAAGCTTTGACCTTTAAAATAATTGAGCCTGCATTGAACCTCATCTCACTCAGTTTGAGCAAGGGGAGCCAGTGGGGTTTGTGAACATGCTGGATGTAGACCCGTACTGTACTAGGATTAGGGTTTAAAGTCCTAATCATGCAAATACTTCCCTGTGCATGAAGACATGGTGAAACCAGCGACACTCCTCATACTACCAGAGCTGAAGAGGTGAACAAACAGTATACCTTTGCTGCATGCCAGGGAGGGATAAAGTGCTGTGTAGGTTAACTGCATGTAGCTGCTGATGAACTTTTTGCTGTGCTGATCGAACTCACATAGTGAAAGTTTGGGTATCTTCACTTAACACATTTCTCAGTCTCGCAGATTGACTTGTTGATCTGCGTTTTCTGCCAGCAAGTGGCTGTAATAATGTCGGACTTTCACTACACTGTATTTCTAAATCCTTTTAATAATCATCGGATGAAATGGATAACCAAAAGTACACAGTGTGTGGAGACTGTTGATTTCTAACCAGCGCTATGTTGTGATCCCAAAACACTGTGTATCTTAGTGACTAAGGCTGTGAATGTATAGCAGAGGAGGCATGCAAGAGCTGCATGCAAGAGAAACTGGGGTTTGACAGAAAAGACTGAGACAGCCTCCTGAAAACCAGCCCATAATACACTGAATGGAGTATTCACTGGGGAGAGGGGACATGAAAGTCCATTCTGCTTTTGTGAGTAATTTCTAGATGTTCATTTATGTGCTCTCGTTAGAAATTCCCCAAGTGGGGATGATGCATATGGTTGAGGTCAGAATTTGTCTTTTTCTTGACCTGGAAAAGACATTTTTGGGGTTTTCATTTCTGCAAGAAAAGTAAAATGCGATTTCATTCTTGAAATTTCAGTCTTGAATTTCTCTGGCAGTTTGATAACAAAACCAAAAAATCAAATATTCAGACACAATACTGGTGTCTGAATTGGTCTCCAATAGACAGAAAATAAGTGATAAAAATAGCTGCTTTAAGAAAGTTTACTGAATATCTACTTAGATGCCATTATATTCCCATAAAGTATGTGATTCATTTCTTGTTTATGTTCCCATGGAATATGTGGAATTGGGATGCTTGCTGTTCCCACCAACACAAAGTCTCAAGTCCAGGAACCGAACAGTTAAGGTGCTGCAAAATAAAAGCCTGAGCAGCCATGTATGTACCATATTGACTTATCAAGTGTCCCACTTACTCATTGTGTTCATTCTTCATACTATAATTGAAATAAGACCCATTGTCTCGTCTCTTTTGTTTTCTCCCTTTGTTGTCAGTAGTTTTATCTAAACCTGACTTCTAAAGATCACCTTCACCTCCTCTGGGCCGAGCTGACCCTCTGCAAGTGGGCCAACCTGTAGGGACTGGTCGGCACACTGCTGGAGTTGTTTCCACTCCCTGCTACACCCATAAACAAAATGCAGGAGACGAAGCCTGGGCAATTAAGCTGCTCCTACCTCCAGTGGTAGGCCAGGGTCCTGTCCCTGGGGCTTATTTTTGTGGGCCGCTCAAATGGATGCTGAAGGTTCCCGGTCCACGATCCCTTCAGCAGGCTTTCGGCATGGGCAGGATGCCTGGAAGAGAAAGCAACTGTAGGTATGACTCAATGCCTGCTGGAGTCACTGGGAACTTCTCCGTGTTTACTTTAATGGGGATTATGCTTGAAGACACTTGCCCAGACAGTATATCCCCAGTGAGCACATCACAAGTGAATCTGGACGGGTGCACAGGATCTGAAACTAGCTGGTGGGCAAGCTCCCATTGACAGTGAACGCTAAAATGCACAGACAGCCGGCACACGCTGCCAGGCTCCCCCCTGCACCTTTCCAGACCTCCTTGAGGCAAGAGTCTTCCTGGGGGCTTTTGTCTGTGTCACTTGCAAATGCTGCTGTGCAACAGCCGGGCTGGGAGGTAGAAAGGACAGCTTTCACCCCCTTCTCCAGCAGTGTGCCCCAGCCCCTCCACTGGAATTATAAAGAGCTGTAAAGAGGTCAGATACGTCATGCTCTGTGGGTTACAAATAAAGGTGCTAATTAATGCTTGGGATGTGTGCAAGATCTTGAATTTAGCAGAAGGCACATTTATAATAGAGCTACTCCCACTGCAAGCAGACTCTAAAGAGAAGAAATAAGGTGTCTGTTGGTGAAGTCCTTGGTGGACATCCAGTTGGCCTCATCCTCAAGCTACTTCAGTAGCACCATGCCATCCTTTACACAAAGCAGAAGCCTTGCCCTTGCATGTGCTAGAAAGGGCAGTACTGAGCATTCATGTGGGATGCTGAGAGGTTGTCTCAGCTACCAGGGGGACATGGGCAGCATGAGGAGCTGAAGGAGGAAAAGAGAAATACACAAATGTCCTGAAGCTTGCCTGGCACCCCCTCACACGCATCTGCGTTGCCCTGACAGCCTCAGGCTGGCCCAGCAGTGTCTCAGGGATGGAGCAGGGGGGCAGGTGGGAGCTGCTTCAACCCCGGCTGCCGCACAGGGAGATGGGACCTTCTGCAAATAGGGCTTGATTCCCATCACCTTGGGCCCTTGCTTGCCCTATTTTGTGTCCTTAGCTGACACAAACCCTTTACAGCCGCTTTCCAAAATCTGCTGTAAAGATATTATTAGAAGCAAGTAGACCTTGAGCTGTTTTAAAACAAACAAACAAACAAATGAAAAAAAAAAACCCACAAAAAAAAAAACATTTTACTGTCTGTCTGCAAAGTAAGATGATCTCAGTGAAATCTAGGCACCAAGTGTATCTCTCCTGGAAATATCAGGTTACAATCTAGGTTCTGGTGGATGCTTTTTGACATGTAAGGTTTTGAGATACAAGCTGTGAGAAGTGTGGTTTATAACCAAGGTCAAGGAAATCACAAAGCAAGATAAAACCGATAGGAGATGTAGTTACCTTCAAGAAAGCAAATTTGTCAAGGACAGGAGGAAATTTTGTGTCTTGACACTTCTAATACAAGCAGAAAAGGGTTGGAAAATATTTACTATGCATCTCTGGCTCTAATGCCCTCCGGATACTGATGGGTGCGAACCCGTATCTGTGCTTTACTGTTGAGACATTCGACCATCAAATCTCAGACACCCATTTGAAGGGAAAGTTCCTCAGGAAAAGCAGCCAGGGCTGAAATAACAACATCAAGGAGGAGAAACTGGCAGCTCTCCATAAAGCTTGCTTCAGCTTACCACTTGTTCCAAGACGCCAGCCCAATGACTGATTGCGGGAATGCTAAGGACGCATGGTCCAAACAGAGCTGCCACCAACTCCCTGGCCGAAGGACGGAAAAAATAACCGAGCTACCAGTCTGGCTTTGCTCTAATACGTATTTATGCTCAGCTGTGGGGATGGGAGTCAGCTAAATAATTGCAGACCTTGTTTACGCGTTGTTCTGTTCATGTCACTGCCTGGATCCAGCCCTTCTGTTCCTGAAAATAAAGGAGCTGCCCCTCTTGCAGTGCCTGCCAAAGAGGTGCGTGCCTGCCGGTGCAAAAGGCTCTGCTGCTGCTGCTGCATGGAGAGGGGGCCTTGGCAGGGCTGGCTTTGGGGGAGCTCCCCTGGGGCGATGGAGCAGGTCTGCGCTCCCCAGCAGCCTGCACGCTCGGAGAAGTTGGGCTGCATGTGGAAACATGCTCCTACTTGTCCCGCAGAAAATCCCAGCAGGAAGCAGGAAAAAGGAGGGAGCCTCCTCCGGAGTATCGCTTTCCACATCCCACACTTTTTCACCTCTGACCCAAAGATGGGTCAGCGCTGACACAACAGCGAGACAGAAAAGCCAGTTCAATGTTACGCCAGAAGTCCTTCCTTTGGCCTCTGCTTCTGCATGCTTACAACTTGCAAAGGATCAGCTTTATGTCTGTGCACCACTTCAATGACAATTAAACGATTTTTTTTAAGAGTTTAAGCAGAATGCAAATCATGAATAGACTTCTACTGGCCACCTGAACAGAGTAAATCTCACTTTTAAGTCACAATCCTTTATTTCCTTATAAGTCTCACAGCCTCAGCATTATGATATTACTCGTATGCCTGCATAGGCTCAAGCTGTATAAAGTAGGATGCAGAGACTGTAGGCCAAAACTACAAAGAAATCTGTTTTCTGATGCTCCTGCCAGCAGGGATTTTCTCGCATGCCTGCCGGCATGCAAGCACTGTCACCTCATACTTCTGTATGTGCCGTTCTCGCTCTTAGGATTATGAGCAGGGAGAGAAAAGACTCTAAAATCAATGCCGTGGAGTTTCCAGCATGGCATGCTACTCTAGAAACCTGAAAGACTTTTTGATAACAAGGAAATGGGGGCATATTTGGAAATATGGGAGTGAGGGATCATACCAGGATATAGCCTGAACTATAAGCCAAACATCAGACGAATCCATAGACGCGCAGCAGCAGTAAGCAAGATGCAGTAACCTGTCACAGAGGAAAAACATTAAATCTGTAATTTTGCTGTGGTATTGTTCTCCCCTTCAGATGTGTTCTTCACCAAGCTGGGCAGATTGCATTTTACTGTCAGTAAAGAGTCTTGTAAGTTTAGCAGTTTGCCTTGTTCAGGAATTGGACTTAGCTTCTTGCAACGTCTTGGTAATTCAGAAGTATTTGGTAAAGGGTTCATGTGACCAAGCCTTAGCCTTTAATTGGCTCACGGATTATTTACATCAACTATTTACTACAGCAAATAGTTGCCTCAAATATATGGGCTGTCGTTGTTCTGTGATTACATGATTGCTAATTTTTAAAGAAGGGGAACACAGCCATAGAGAATAACACATCACCTAACCATGGAATTATGGACTCAGGAAGAGCACTGTAAGACACGCATCTGTCTGGCTGACATTTGAGAACTATGGATACTTTTGTGACCTATGTCAAAATACTTATGGACAAATAATATGCCTGTGAGTTTATTCACGAAAGTATTTACAAATCACTTTTTGTGATTTGGCCAGTTCTATCACAGCTGGGTATGCCTTGCAGCTGAAAAAAGTGAATAATCTGAGCTCATTTGTCACCAATTACTTATAAATAAGTACAGAACAGTACAATTGAGTCTCGTCAAAGACAAACTGCTGTAATGGACCAGTGTGGTTCAAGAAGGCAACGTGTGTTTTCCCACCAAAGGCAATATACAGAGCAGCTTTTTGAGCACATCCTGGGAACACTCAGTCTGTAGCATGTAACATGAACATCACTGCACTGTCTGGAACTGACAGCATCTGTGAAAATTTAGAAGCATTTAGGAGTAAGGCATGCCTTTCTGCATTGTGCAAGAGGGGAGAGAGAAAGAAAGGTGGAGCTGGGGCATTGCCAAAGCTCTGTGTCTGCATTTGCAGGGGCTCTGCCAAGTACAGTGGGCCCTGGAGCCAGACGAGTATTGGCAGGAGCCGGCATCAGGGGACAATGGCGAGACAGGGGGGAGAAAGCCCTGACCAAAACAGTGTTGAGTGAATATGGGCTTCATGTGAGGCCAAGATGTCTTTAATCAGGCAGGTAACGGTTTTTAAGGGCTTTCCCGCAGGTGGTCCCATGTGCTGGCTGCAGCGGGAGGCAGGATCGGGATGGAGCAGTCCCGGCACATCTACAGACCAGGCACTGCAGGCTCCTCAACACAAACACCCTCCAGTCACCCAGAGGGAGAGAGCAGCATATGCCAGAAGCGTATCCTTCACAGATACATGCCTGAAATAATTTTGGAAATGCTTGGCCTGCTACTTCTATCAGCAGGCTCACCTTAGCATAGTTAGGGATGCTGAGGGTTGGTTGGTGATTCTCTGGCCTTAAATCTGTCCTTACGAGCCAGCTGGGAACTCAAATGTGAAAGGGTGAATTAACTCATGGCAGCCCCAGGCAATTGGTAAAGGAGGATGTGATATAATGATGGTTTCCTCCTCCATCCGTTCTAAGTGGAAACCAGACAGCTTAGTCTCCCTTGGAGATCAAGGCCCAGAAATAAGCATGGCCTGAGAGCACCTGCAGAATAGGAAGGAATCATGGGATAATTTAGGTTGGAAAAGATGGCTAGAAGCCATCCAGTCCACCCTCCTGCTCAAAACAGGGCTAACTAACTCCAAAGTGAGACCAGAACCATTTTCTGTCAAGCTTTGAGTATCTCCAGGGATGGGGGCTCCCAGTCTGCACACAGTGTTCAACGCCCTCAGCAAAAAATGTTTTTCTTTATGTCTTGTTCCAATTTCCCTTGCTGATATTTGCAGCAGAGCTTGGCTCCCATCTTTCCTACAGCCACCCATTAGGGAGTTGACAATAGCAATAGAACAAGCGCTCCATCTCCCCCAACGCCCGGACTTGCTCCAAGTTATCAATATCTTTTGTGTACTGGATGCAAGACTGCAGCTGCAGGCTCACCAGTGCTGAGGAGAGAGAAAAAAATCACATCCCCCAACACAGACCAGGGCACATTTTGCTTGCTGGCTGGCACACTCAACATGCCGGCCATCAGGACCCTCACCACCTTTTAAGCACAGATGCTGCTTTGGCTGAGCAGCCCCCAGCCCATGCTGTTGTGTGTGGTTATTCCATCCTAAATGACAGATTTTGTGTTTATTGCCATCAGGGGGTTCCCGTTAGCTCCAGCTTGCTGAGGGTCCCTGAGTGGCAGCACTGCCCTCCTAGGTAAGGACCACTCCTCAACAGTCCATCCTTGAACTCAGTCAGGGTCCTCTCGTCCCAGCATCCTGCACATTGCCAAGTCTGGGACAAAGGGCCAAATCCTTGCATGGTAGAAATCAGATGAGCTACACTTATCCTGTTGGCTTCATGTGTCCCTTCAATATGTAGTAACTGTGGACCAGCCCCCTCCTTTGAAAGCAAAGGAGAGGGCAATTTTTGCATAATAAAGTTACTTTTCTCACTTACAAGAAATGCTTTATGGAGTTTTTTCCTAAACATGACAGGGGGGTTTCCCAAGTGAACATTTTCGGACCCATTTCTGGTAAGTTCGCAATGCTTTCAACTTTCGTTGTTAGTGCTTTTATTATTTATGCTTTTTTTTTGCTAGCAAACAGTTCCTAGAAAATACTTGTTGTCAGTTTTATAAATTGATTTCATACTCTCTGAGGATTCGCTACACACGGAATTAAAATCTTCCTTTAAAACTTCTCCCTAGTAAAATGCAAATTAATTGTTCACTGCTTTTCTTTCCTTCAAGGCACAGCATCCCAAGAGCAGAAGTGGTTTTCTGTTGGCTGAATCCCTTCAGAGTTGCACAGTTAGTTTCATCATCTCTCATTTATCAGCAATTAGTTTCTCTTTAGCTGTGCCCTCATGATTCCAATTTATTTTTACAATGAAATTTTAAAGAAATATTATAGATACTGTAGGCCTGCCATGTTAGAGACAGGCATTCTGGATCTAAATTTGGCTTTCTTTCTAAGGTGAAGTGAACCCATAAACAAAATCAACTTCTAACTACATCCAATAGCTTTTTTTTCCCCCACAAACTAGTTTAAAACCTTAACATGTCATGCACCTCAGCATGTCAAAAGACAGAACACAAGGAAGTTATTTTTCTCATTTCTCCTTCCTTAAGATCAAATATTGAATCAGGCTCATCCTTAAAATAATGGCAGACCAACCACTCTCTTCTTTAAGGCAAAAGTTTTAATTCTTTTTCAGAGTGTGGTTACTGAAGGATATCAGACTCTGCAAACATGCTTTTGCTCTGAAATGCTGTCTCCAGTTTAGCTGATGCAATGCTTCAAACCCAGAGATGAAAAAATTACAATAAGCTCCAAACCTTGACCTGCAGGCAACATCCACTAAGCAGCCCGTTTTGTAAGAAAGGTCACCTTGCCTTTGGCTTCAGCTTAGCCTAAAGAGAATATGGCCAATGTTTTTGGCCCACAGAACTCCAAAAAGGTTGTGGTGACCCAGAGATTTGTCGGGAATGCTCAGAAAGCCAAAGACAGCCTGGGCACAGAAGGTCCCTTCACAGCGTCCACACTCTTTGGGCAAGCCAGATACAAGTGTCATTCACTACAGTTCTCTTCCAAGGCACTAAAGAAAGGTATCATATCCAGTCTTTCATAGGAAGAAAAAATACATTAATATCCTTAGGAAAACACAAGGGGGGAATTAAAAACTACCTACATTTTACTAAGCCTTGCCAGGATGTTACCCCCTTGCCAGGTCCTTTAAAACTTCTGGAGAACAAAGTCCTTTCTGTGTGGGTAAAGTATCCCTCTGTACACAGCTAATACGTAACACAAGGGCCAGATTCTGTTGGAGCGAGTCCAGAGGAGGGCAATGAAAATGATCCGAAGGCTGGAGCACCTCTCCTATGAAGACAGGCTGAGAGAGTTGGGGTTGTTCAGCCTGGAGAAGAGAAGGCTTCGAGGTGACCTCATTGCGGCCTTCCAGTACCTGAAGGGGTCTATATGAGAGATGGGGACAGACTTTTTAGCAGGGTCTGCTGTGAGAGAACAACGGGTAATGGTTTTAAACTAAAAGAGGGTAGATTTAGACTTGACATAAGGAAAAAATTTTTTACAATGAGGGTGGTGAAGCACTGGAACAGGTTGCCCAGAGAGGTGGTGGAAGCCCCATCCCTGGAAGCATTCAAGGTCAGGCTGGATGGGGCTCTGAGCAATCTTATCTAGTTGGAGACATCCCTGCTAACCACAGGGGGATTGGACTAGATGACCTCTGAAGGTCCCTTCCAGCCCAAATGATTCTATGATTCTATGATTCTGGGCAGGGGATAAATAATAGTAATAAACTCTGCGAACCTTTCCAGCATGCCCCAGTTTAAAGAGATGCAAACAAAGGAGCATCACCTGGCAGCCGAGGGGCTCACCCCAGCTGTCGGGCTCCACTGGCCACCCTTGGCATCCAACACAGCCTGTGCTCGTCCTCAGCCCTTGGACCTCACGGTGCAATCAGCACTCGGGGCAGGTCTGCATGAGACTTTCCTTTTGTGAAGAATAAACTGTCCTTAAGTTTGTAGATAGATACCTTCCCAAACTTAGTGGTTGTTCTGTCTTGCAGGGGTCACATCTATTAAAGAGCTTGCAAGCTCTTTGAAGAAAATTGTGAACTGCAGTCACATACACAATGGTTACATTTCAGTTTTATGTCTCTTCCCTGTTTCATTTTTAATTTTGGCTGCATTACTGCCATGCCAGCAAAACATGCCTTTGTCTTTTTCAGCCTGCATGACTGTGCGTGTGGGTGAGTGTGCATAGTTGGAGCGACAACCCACATGCTTACAAGATAGACATACTTGTTGGCTAATCGTCCTGGCTGATGAAAGAGAGAGAGGACAGTGGCTGAGGGAAATCTGCAGGGATGGAAG
>NW_009606213.1:0-13952 GCF_000690535.1 Cariama cristata | reverse complement strand
AGAGCGGTATTCCTTTGCCTACAAAAAGATGTGTATGGGTCCAGCTGTAGAGTCAGAAACCCACTCCCCTGTTTCCTCTTTCGCAGGTTGTGTAGAAGAATCTGCAGGTGCCAACGAAGGTGGGTTTTCCTGTTCTGCTTTGTTTTCTGAAGCGAGCTGCACACAATGCTTCCATAAGGGAATCTATTATTTCAACATGAAGACCTAGGTATTGTCTCTAATTAAAAGCATGTAGCAAAAGTAAACACAGAAACAGTTTCCAGGAGGAGCAGAAGCTAAGTAAAGCTGAAGACAACTAAAATATAAGGTAACATATTGTGAGATTTTTTTTATCCTATCCAATAAACAAGGATATATCTTGGCTACACCACATCCATGCCTTGCAAAAGGGTTTGCAGCTAAGCATAGGTACTGAGTGTTTCAGATCCTTCAGCAGCATGGACTACACTGCCATGATGCTTATAAAGCGGTCTGGAGGTCGCAGTTCTCATTATCATACAAATAGCGGGGAAAGTCAAGGATGGGATAAATCTCACAGGACTCTGAAGCATCCGTGCAACCTCCCAAGGGAGACAGTTGCAAGATGCTAAATATAGTTCTTATCTCATCCCACTGAACCAAACAGAGCTACTGCCACAGTAGTTTGGCCCAATATTTACCGTTTCCTATTAAAATTACGCACAGCATCGCTCCTTTTGCAGCAGCAGCACACTCCATGAATTACATAAGGGTGGCAGTTTGCACAACTGTTTCAGGGGATGCTCTTTCTTTCTGAGTTTTCATTCGTAACAATACCCTGCTGTATAAATACATCCATAAACACAGGTCCCATGATTCCTTCAGCTTCTGCAAAATTTAGTATTTCTCCAGTGTCATTGCATGTTTCTGATAATGAGCAGCACCATATGCAGAGGGAGGTTTCTTCTAATCTGTGCTGGATTTTCTGCTTCTCTCGGGGAGGTGCAAACGTTGGTGGTTTCAATGTCCAGACCTCTTCTTCTTATGCCTGAAAAATAATGGTCAAGCAATAAAATCTCCCTGGAGAAAGGGCAAGAATGTTTCTGTTCAGGAGAATTTGTGACAACAAAAGACTGGCACTCCTCACAGAAAGGGCCAACTTAGAGTTAACTGTTGTGCAGTTTCATCCATATGTCTCTTCAAGGCAGATAGCACTGACTAACATGACTAGTGTTCATGTACCTGTGAAGTGACAGGGCCCCAAATAACTTTGCCTCTTGTATGATTTGGGTGGGAGGAAAAAAACCTTCAGGTTTACTCAGCTTTATTGGATGTAATTTTATCAGCTGTTGGCTCCTCAGCTTGGGACTCCTCAATAGTCAGGGCTCCCTGCTTACTTACTGATACCTGGACTATCTGAAATAATACTGTCTTAGCCAAATACCTGAAGATGAAAGCATTTCTTGGGAACTAACAGAGATGGCACTTTGCTGCTGGCAACCCTTAATTTTGGTTTCAGACAATGGCTGCCTTCCCGCATCTTTGCTCAGGTCCACAGGTTCAGTTCAGAATTCAGGAAACAAGCTGCAGCCTTTGCTTTAAAAGTCTCCCCTAACCTCTGTCCTGTCACCTTCAGAGGTCCTAATGCTTGTCTAGGTACAACCATATTGAGACAGTTCACTAGGCAAAGTAGGCTGAGAGCCAGTCTGGTTGGCCACCTTGCCAAAGTGACTTTTAGGTAGCGTAAAGCCTGCATCCCTGAGGGCTAGTCAGCCTGTATAAGTTAAAACAAGCCTCCAGCCAATGAAATTAGATGACACTGGAAAGCACCAGGACTGCCACCTGGACCTCAAGAACTCGCATCTCTTATTTTTGTTTGATTTCCAAATTCCAAGGAATTTATACCTCTTCTTTGAACACGCCCACATCCTGGTCATGGTATACAGCTTTTCACAGAGAGCTGCCCCTGCCCAGTCACACCAGAAATAATCTCTTTCTGACCCACAAGTACAACTTCACTTCCAGTGTCTCTGAAGAGTTGCCAGTTATAATTTCTACTTTCATCAATGGTGTTCCTCCAAATAAAGTTTATTTGTCTCTCTTCCTGTATTTTAAGTTACAGTAAAGTATGCCTGCATTAATCAGATACCACCGAACCTTACTACTCATCTTTGGCAGTAATGAGGCTGTTATGGTTCCCTGTTTTAACTTCACTGGCAATAACAGGCATTAAATAATATCAAAGTACTACTATCTAATGCATACATTGAAGAGCAATCATTTTTCCTTAGTAAGCAGTACAGCCCTCCCTGAGTTCTAAAATGTGACTTAATCAGAATAAAAGGCCTTCCTTCCAGACAAAATTAACAGTGAAGGCTTGCGGTCTCCTCCTGGAAAAGGCATACTCATAGGCATGATCATTGGACCACTGCAGTAATATCTCTGCCTTTAAAAGCAAACAGAATATGTAGCTTCCCCTTCCACTTTTCTAATGAAGAGAAGATCTATGGAAGCAGGCTGCAGGGAGCTGAACAGCCCCCTTCTCGAACATCTTTATACAGTTTACCTCTAAACTTCTGGAAACTCTTTTTTCTGTATTTCTGGGGGTACAGTCCTTTTTCAGGGACCTTTCTGATATGCTTTGACCTACCTGTGCGCTTACCATGTACCTACTGCCATGACCTGAATTTTAAGCATTCAGTCTCTAGGCAGAGTATGTTGAAAATATACATTGGTGCCATAGTGCTAGACACAGAAAGTCCCAGGACTGCAGGTTTCTTAAGAGTATCACACAGAGGAAGTATCCTTATGTGCTTGCCCTTTTCTGGTGCCCTTGCCTGGACATCTGCTCTTGGCTACTGACAGAAAAAAATATTAGGCAGGATGGACCTTTGTTCTGAACCTGTATGATTATGTATTTTGCCGAACTTTGTCCAAAAATCAAGCTACATTGCTCATTGTTCACTTATGCTGTAAAACATATTTTTGAATGATCATATACTGCTACAACGTTACCTGCTAGGAAGAAAACACTGATAACATAAATGAAACCACAAAAGTCAGTAGTGACAAAGGTGTGTTATACTGTCTAATCCATCCTGCCAATGTACAGTATACCCTATGACTTTTTTGTGATTTTTCCAATTTACTTTTAAAAATTGCTGTAATGCAGCACAGCAGAGTCTAGCTTTGGTACATCTAATTGATATCTTATAAAAAGAATAAATACAAAGAATGTTAAAAAATAAAAATACACCCCAAACAACTGTAAGTAACTGGAAGGCCAGTGAATCTTTTAGGAATAGGTCACATTTCAGAAATAACATTAACCTTTTATCTATCTTTTTTCCTAATGATGTTTTTTAATAACAGCTTAGGCATCAATAACAGCATCAGTGAAGGGCTTCCAATAATAAAATCCTATGTTCTTCAACGTTACCTGTGTTTTCTAAATATAAGGAGCCCATCTCTGCTACTTGGAAGCAGAAAGTTGGTGAGAAGACACTCTCTGTGAAAAGTAGAAGGGCTGGCATTAGCACACTTTTAGCAGGGATGATTATTACAGGCAATTAGGCTACATAATTGCCCTAGGAGAGGAAATCATCTGCTGCTAAGAAACAAAGAAACCTTAGTTTCTAGTAGCAGCCCCTACCAGCTGATATGCTGTTGCTCTGAAAGGCTTTGTATGAAGTGTATTTGGTAACCTCAATTGTGGGCTATATTCAGTTTTCGTTTCAGTAAACAATATGCCTGTGGCAGATTAGAATATTACTGCAAAAGCTGAATCAGGTGGCTGCTTTCTTCTGCACTTACCAGAAAAGGAAATTTTATCTCCTGCTTGTAGAAAGAACTCCAGGTCCTTAAGTTTTCCCCTAGTTTTCTGATATTCCCTGTAGTTTCAGGCAGTTGTGGGGAACCAGCAGATAAGCAGCTGGATCAATGTAAATAAATCACCTGGGCAATGGGGAGCTCTGTGAGGACGGGGCAGGGAGGAAGCCCCTTCCCCTGGGGCAGGAGAGCGGGTGGGCTGGGTGGCTTGGCCACCTCGGGAACCCCAGGGCTGAAATGCCCCTGCAGCCACTGCAGCTTTGGCATCTCGGAGATCGTCTGCCAGTGACGTATTCGCTACTTTGTCCTGCTTTTACTTCGGCCCCTGTCAAACAGGCACTGCAGAAACCTAAATAGGGTAACCAAACCTTATAGACAGGCACCCAGAAAGCTGGAAAGCCTGGAGCATCCTGCTCCTGCGCAGGGAAGCTGCACAGGTATGTCTGCAGCTGCGGGCTCTGCACAGACAGCGATACAGGCTGTGGGCCTACGGGGGAGAAATGCAAGTCTGGAAGATGGGGAGCTAGTTCTTGCAAAACGTCCTTAACTAGCTGAGGCTTGAGCGCTAACGTCAGCACTTCTGGGAGCAGAGCGTGCTCCAGCATCTTCTCTTCAGGGTCGTCCTGGATCTGGCCTGCATGGGTTTATTATCATAATTAACACTGCAATTTGCTTTAAACAACACACCACAGTAAGTTATTAGTAATTCAGGTGGTGGTACAGTGAGGCTAATCAAATGTTTACCTCATAAACAAAGCATCGTATTAGCCTTCAGTTCCATGCGGATGATCACCTGTAACTTACGTGATGCAGCAAGGCTGTTACAACGTCCACAAGCTCTGGAGCCTGGTTTCCCCTGGATGTGTGTCTTGCCAGCTGATTGTGCATGCTGCCTGATGCTGTTTCTACAGATGAAGCATTTAGAAATACTTTCTCCAAAGAGGATTTTCTGGAGTCCATAGTAAGTTATGAGCACACACAGCAGGCTTGGCATCAGTCAGGGTACTGAATTGCTCTGATCTATCTGGTCACCAATTTTTACAGATCTTACAGAGCTTAGTTGTTTTCAAGAGCTCTGGTCCTGTGGCCAGCTGGTTCAAAAATTCAGTGTGGAGCTCCGTATAAGGGATTCAGTGCTGCAGTCACAGGTATAGGACACCTCCTTCTGCCACCAAACTCCAGCGACCATTTCCACACCTGATGCCTTCCAGTCATCCTTATCTCCCCAGTTGGTCTCCCTCAAAAGGCAGTTTCAAGTGCTTCTACAGTGAGGCTTGGCAGATAAAGCACCGCTTAGCTCCTCTGGCAAACCAGGTGCAGAGCAGCATGTATTTCTTATTGGTTGGATATGGAATAATTAGGATGTCAAAGCTATATTATACCATTGCTTTGAAAAGCACCACAGTGTGTTACCTTTAGCTGCTTTGCAAGACAGGCTCTTGCACAACTCACTCCCTTCTTGGTTGAATAAATTCGGTGCTACCTCATCAGCTCCTGCACTTCAGATGCCAAGTCATGAGCCCTTGATACCAGTGAATTGACAATTATTGAGAAGCATAACAGGAGACAAATATTTCTTTGAAAACACAGCAAAGACCCCATGGGAGAAGTAGGGGTAGAGGAGGTACAAGAGTTGAGAAACCCTTCTCATGGTTTTCCGAGTGTTGCTGTTGTTTTTCCACTAAGTGACCTGCCCCATGGGAAGTGTGTAACACAGTCAGACTTTCATAGCACAATATCAAGTTTGTTTGTTGGTTTGGTTTTTTCTATTAAAAAAGGCAAGCTTGAAGAAAGTGGCAAGCCAGGGAATTCCATTCTGCAGCAGTGTTCCAGTGGTAATTTATCTTCTGACAAAAGCTGGAGCAGAGCACACAGAGACAAAATACAACCCTGTTTATATAGTGTCAGATTTGAATCATTCTGCATCTCCTTCCTGTGTTTATATGCAGTGATGCTTAAGGGTGAGACGCTCTTTTGCATACACACCACAAGGCTACGTGTACTCTGTTTAGGTAAACACATTGTGTCTCTTCTGCAACTACGTCTGAATTATGAGTACAACTGTCATGATTCATTGCTAGAGTTATTTAGCTATTTATTTAATTTAGCCACCCAGCTTCTCTAGTGCTTCTCAGGACTTAGCTTTATATTTGGAATTTTTTGACATATTGCACATATCTTGAAGTGAAAAAAACTTTATAAAATTCAAAAGGTGCCTTAGCATAGGGATAAAAACATGACATCCTTCCCAATTCATATTTTCATATGTGTTACAGACCATGCAGAACAGCTATGCACCTGAAAGCTGGTTTAGGTATTACAAAAGCAAAAAAACAGCAATTTAAAAATTTTTTTTAAATCAAGAAACCAGATTCTGGATTGGAAAACACCTCTTTCCAGAGGGCTACGCAGCCTACCTTTGCTTAAAATTAGACTTGCCAGCCAGGTGGTTAGAGAGACCTGGAACAATTTTAGCCGTCATGTTTGATAGGCAGAAAGCATGCTTCTGTTGCCCATGGCCCCAAAGCACAACCAAGCATTTGTTTTTAAAATCGTGCGATTCCGTGGTGAGGCAGTGACCTACGCAAGGCTGAGCCTGGCATCAGTGGGGGTGAGTGGTTCCCACCCCAGACAGGACAGGCTGTGCTTGTCCCATCTAGCCTTCCTCTGCAGCAGGCCAGGATGGGTAGTGTCCGAATAACACAGTCATTTAGTACCAACCATGCAGTGCTTGTTATTGCTTTCTTCTTCAGCAGTTTATTTGAAGGACTTTATAGCGCTACAGAAACAGAGCGGTGTGTAAGACAGAGAACGTCTGTTTTAGTAAGGGATACAACTGATACTTTGGAAAAAATGAAGTGCTTTACCATCCTTCTATTTTTAACTGCATCCAACTAGCTTGCACTTCATTTCTCACTTTCCATAAACATGCCTCCAACAGCACGAAACAACCTGTATGACAGTATGCATTTTTTTGATGCATTAACTCTTACATGCAGAGAGAAAAGCAGCCTACAGTAACAAGCTTGCTTTTAACACAGGCAAACTTAAAGCACAGAAATGTTGTACAAGAGCAATAGACGTTGGCGCTGGTGTAAGATTTCATAGTCTCCTATTAGTAGCTATCATCTCCTACCAGGCAAGGAGATGCATCATCTTGTGCTTATCTATATTTAAAAAATGGTTTGTGACATTGGAACAATTCAATCCAGTGATTCAGATCTCAATGTAATATTTTCTCTTGGGGTACAGTCCTATTCATCCTTATGTCTTCTGGAAGTCATCTCCAAGTATTGTCTACCATTGTAGCTACGAAGAAGGTCCAACCACATAATGAGTGGCACCTGAAGCGGACAGGTTCCGTGTTGGGGACCACCCCTGCTTTGGCCAGCACAGGATTCACACGGTGCCCTGTCTGTCCTTCAGGGTGGCACAGCAGTGGGGTAGGAGCCCCACGCATGGCCCGTGGAGCTACCTGCTCCTCCGGCACAAAGGCAATGGGCCAAGCAAAGCTGTCCCGACGCTGCCAGTTGGGCAGTGCTGGTCTATTACAAAAAAAACACTTGGGAACCACTTCCAGAAATAGCATCGTTCATCGTTCTTGCCTCAGAAACAATTAAGTTCAGCAAGCTGCTGCCAAAGCAGAATTTTAACCCTGTTAATTCAAGAGCATGCAATTGTTTAAAAAAAATCGGTATGTGTATTACAGGAAAATTTCTTTTGTGAAAGTAGGCCAACGTATTTCTCTTCTTTTATTGCCAGGACTTGTCTATGTAGTCTTAATCAGCAAATAATTGTGCTGTATGTACCTCAAGTGTGGTCCTGTGAACTGAATGCCTAGTAGCCGGAAAGCAATAACCAGTGCCTTAGAGTATGTCTTCTGGCTTGGTTTCGTCCAAGAGAAACCCTGTTTGCTCCAGCTGTGTTTTGCCATGTGAACCAAAGCAGGTTAGCAGGTCAAGATCCACAGATTCATTTCAGCCACTCAACTGATCCAAGCTAAAACACTTATGCAACTGTGTCCTACACTACACGTTCTTAAGCAGAAGAGTAAAGCCTGAAGTCCAGTATGCAAGTTTATGGCTATAAAGCTAAATAAGGTGGTTGGCTGGAGAGTTTTGACTCTGGACTCCCAGCTGAGCATATGGGTATCTGAATGTACCTAGCGGGTATCTGAATGTACCTAGCAGTTATCTAATTGATGTGCCTTGTTTCTGGAAGACAAATTCGAAACTTTGGGCCTTAGCTACTTGTTCAGGCATTCAAACAGAAATTACTAAGCAGCATTGCTTCCTACTGGCTTCAAGAGGATGTGAAAGCTAGGCTGCGATAGTTTAGGTGCCCCAAAACAGGGAGTAGGAAGCAAACCTTAGATTCACTGCTCTGAAAATTCTTAACTTCATGGTGTCGTGGGACAGTAAATATTGCGTCTGATACTGAAATTCACCTTGGGTGCGCTTTGTTAAATTTTATCACTATTCTGCAGGGGATTATAGCACGTGGGACTTTCTACATGGAGTTTTAACAGCTCTTCTCAAAAAAAGGATGGCTTTTTTCTCATCAGTTGTAGCACACAGGAAATATTAAATCAGTCAATAAACCTCTTGTTATATCTCTATAGCTATCCCTCCAAAGCAGGGAGAGGGAAAAAAAAAAAAAAAACACAAAGAAGAAAATATTCTTTCGTTCTTCCATGCATAAAAATCAGAAAAGAAGCATGGCAAAATAATCATATGCCAGTGCAGTGGGAGACTGGAGATTTTATAGCCACTACAACTCCTATGTCTGGGATCTGACTATACTTTTAAAGATACCAATACATTCAAAATAATACTTCACATACACTCTGATATTCTTAATGCTGTGTGTAAGGATATCGCACTGCAGGACAGTGAAGAATAATAGGAGTATTCACTCATTCAATATGAAACAATTACACATGAAGCATTAACTCAGCTTTTCCAATACCCTATCATTGCATGTTCAGACTTTACAAAGTGAGCAAATCATACCTGCCATGATGAAATGGATAAGGAATGAGCCGGAATGAGAAGGAGTTTTCATAAAAACCTGTAGAAAGAATGGGTCTGGTGAGGCATATGTGGTGTCTGTACAGCTCCATCCCTCCGCCAAATTCGGTTTCTGCCACTGCTGCTTTACAATGAAGGCAGTCCTGTGGGTGCATCTTCATGAGCACAGCTGTCCACAATGTGTGTCCCTACAAGGAACACAATATTCACACATCCTTCTCCACGCATGTCTCTTGCTCACACATGTGATGACATTTGCTTCCACTAGTAATATTCTGCCTGTATACTTGCCATGGTTTAACCTGGGGACACACTGTTCTTTCCTCCTGATGACAAGGGATCTGAGAGCTGGAGTTAAAACATTTGCTGACATGAGGCAGGTCTCTCTTATGTGTCAGTCAGTGGTGCTATGGCATGCTTCTGCCACTAGCATTTTTGTGAAGATTGTCTCCTTGCAAAACATACGTTAATTCCGTTAATTCAAACAGCCTCCATCTACAACTAAAACTCCACCAGATTGCAGAACTCTAAGGCTGCAAAGAGGGCATCTCAGCGCTCCTTCCCTGAGCATCCAGCGCTATAAATGCTGCTTGAGCAGATCGTCTAGCATATGCACAGATTTTATGGAAACATTATTCTGTGCAGCAGTTTGCCTGCCCCTCTCTAATATACTTTTTATTATCTTCCTTTTTGTATTTCCTACTCGACAGCAAAGAAAAAGCATTGTTTACAACAGCTGTATCCTGTGTGCCAGTCTCCTCTCTCTCTCTCTCTCTCTCTCATGATAAGGCAGTTAACTCAAGATAGCATATATTAAAAGAATCAGGCATCTAAAGAGAAGATTGCCATAACCACAAGAGAGAGAAAAGTAAAGTGATACACAGAAGTGCAACAGGAAGAAAACAGCATTAAGAGAAGGAAACAGAATACGAGGGGAAATTCCTGTAAGTCAGCACTATTAGATGGTGAAATAGATACCCAGGTAGAGAAACGTAAACCCATTGCTCAAAAAATTTTAAATGAAACTTCATACACCACTTCGTTAAAAAAATGCACTTAGGAGTATAGACAGCACAACACAAATGCCTATGATTATAATATTTAAATGCATAGTTCTAATCACCTAGTGGCACAGAAGTAAAGGACTTGATGGAAAGCAGACCTTCAGAAGCAGAGCCAGAAGCACCACCACTCCACTCCGTGTCCTGCACCTCCTGCTGCGTCACTAGGCTGGCCCACATCCTGGAGAACCACCTTTATTATTCATAGCTCTTAACCTCAGTCTCCTCCACAGAGCCCCCTGAGGTGGCCCACCGCGGCACAAAGCA
This sequence comes from Cariama cristata, assembly GCF_000690535.1. Lineage (NCBI taxonomy): Eukaryota > Metazoa > Chordata > Aves > Cariamiformes > Cariamidae > Cariama > Cariama cristata. Next base: position 3,808 of record NW_009606213.1, on the reverse strand, counting down.
AGCCAGGCTCTGAAGACCACGCAGCACAGCTGGGATGCAGGCGCCTCGGCAGAGCTCCTCACAGACCCTGCCAGCCCTGCAAACCCGTGGTGCCCCCGTCCTGGGCACTTCTGTCTCCCGGGAAGGTGAGGTACGCAGGGCACACTGCTCATGGACACAAGAGGTGACTGTCCCTGCCCTTCGAATCTCCCAGATACCTGACAAAACACCCTGGACATCTGGTGAGCCGACCAACATCTTCCAACCAGCTGTCCCCACCCCAGTCAGTAACACCCAAGTCTGCCTGTACAACTGTAGACTGCTCCTTGCACAGTTATATATCTGAGCACTTAAAGATGAAGTCCACTTGTATCAGCAGATACCAGCTGCTGAATTTTTGCTACATTAAGTAGCGTTGATCACTACAGATATTTGCAGCAGCACATAACTTGCAAGTTACAGCTGCCTTTGGTTGCAACGCCATATTAATAACATTTGCAGGCTAAGTCTGTTTAATACTGTTCGCGCTACAGTGTATGTGCATCGAGCCAGAAGGGATTTCAGGAGAATTGTATGGGTCACTAAAATAAGAAACTGTGTACCTCTCATGAGGCACAGCTTACAGCTTCACAAGATAGCGGGAAGGCAGAGGTCAGCCTCCCATCTTCTAAGGGCCTGGAGGCAACAGCCTCACAAGGGTATTTTGGTGTTCCCTCATTAATTTTATTGTTTGCTGCACAATATATTCCTTCCATAAAAGCTAGAAAGTTGAACTTCCTACCAGGTACAACTACCTATGCCTACCGTCTCAGCCAACAAATCAGTCGAACTTCTTCTCTGCTATACTTTAATTGTATATGTAATTGTATACGTGCTTGAGAAGTTCCTTCGATCTTCTCAGGCTTTTGTTTAAACCACTCAAGGCTGTAAAGTACTGCTTACACTTTACATAAAAGTTGATTTCAGGACAGTTCACTTTAATCTGTTCTTGGCTCTCCGTACTGATTAGGCCCCAAGCAAAGAACAGAAATACATTTCTCAGCTGTAAAACCATTGAAAATGAAGAAAACTGCATTTGCTGAGGGAAAAATATAAAAACATACAATAAAGCATCCAGACTTGATACTTTCTATGTATCAAGGCAACTGCCTTAAAGGCAGTTTCTGTTACCACAGCTGCCAAAGCTATTTATTCTCTTCGCTCCTCCGTGTGACTTTTCGCAAAGTCCTAGAGCAGACACCAGTTGATGAGTGCAGGTTAAGCAGAAAAACAGGCTGTGCAGAAGGTCCTGTATCCGAAGTGCAAGAAGGAATACTTGCAGAGGTCTGAGGCCCCTGTAATTTTTCCTTCAGCCTACACTCTGGTTATGTTGCCCATCCTACAGCCTCTCACGACACAGTGACAGGGGCCAAGCAGTCCTAGATAACTCCTGTACAAGGGAGCGTATTCCAGGAACGCTGGAGCTGAATTTGAACTTCCCTTATCAGGAACAATGAAATCAAGAGCAAGCAGCTTCCCAGAAACTGCAACTGTTCAAGATACCCCATGTAGAAATGACCACTTTTCAGCAAGTGCTACTGTCAATCACTGCAAGCCAGCCTAGAGGAAATGTAATTGTGGTAACTGAGTATTTTTAGTGACTACAGAGGAAGCAAGTAGTTTAGCTTTCTCGCTCTCTGAAAAAGGGATCATTACTATGCCATTTTAATGTCAAGTCCTGGAGCATACATACAGATTGTGCAGAGAAATGGGGTGATATTTTCCCTTTTATTAACATAGGGCCAAATCAGCCTGCCCGTATTAACTTTCCATGCCAGGATCTCTAAAAAAGGCCACACCATCCTTAAATTGTTTTGGACTTAATTTGGTGTTGTCATGCAATTAGGTTTTGCAAAATTGGCTTCTGGAGTGACAGCTTCTATTGTTACAGCATATGGCAATCAGAGAGCAGTTTGTGGCAGATGTGATGTTTATTCACTATTTGCTAGTTTTAGATTTAACAATGTCATTCTAATCAAAGAAAATGCTAGATGTATTTGACATCCAAGGAGTTTTGCAGCCCCCCTGCATCATGTTTAAGCTGCTTCTGTCAAGTGGGAACACTGCAGCTCTGAATGAGTCCAAGTCATATTTAAAAACTAATGATGCAATTTACTGGAGAGCTGTATTCCAAAAATCCATGTTTCTAACATGTATTGTGTTTCTTCAGTAGACTACAAAGACCACCTATTACAATAAGTGAGCTCATTAAGCATGCAGCTCCTTAGTCTTGCAAGCTGTTGCTATAAGCAGCTGTTGCAAGAGGGTGAAAGGTTGAATTATCAACTTGGACAGCACAGCTTTTCATTCAGCTGGCCCAGGAGAGAAAGTATTTGAGGAATATCTCCATTACTGTGGAGTATACCTCTGACTACAGCACACAAGCAAAACATCAGTGGAGTTCAGTGACATACTTCCCCACCCAGTAAGCAAGACACTCCCAGAAATTGTCAAAAATTTATTATGAAAGCTTCAATAGCAGCAAATACTTCAATAAAAAAATATTGCATTATTAAACCAGTTCTGCAGAGTGACCCAAAAGGCCTGTTGAAGTCTGTCTGCTTTAGAGTCTCTATATTTGTCTTAGTAAAGAATCCCCAATAGTTCATCAAATATTGAAACTTTCTTCTGTGTTTTGTAGACAGCACCAACAGTTCCTAGTTACAGTACTCTGTCCAGTCCTTCTGGAAAGTTTTGGCCCACTTCCCTCAACTTTCTCTCTGCTTTCTGAAACAGCTCCACTTAACCAGGAAACTTGCAATACTTCTTTCAGTTCCATGGTATGTCAGCCTCTCCACGGTTGCAGCCTACAGAGGCTCACTGGTGAGGTGAGCTGTTCTCCTCTTTCTCCTCCATAAGAGCGCACTGCATGCCAGTCTGAGCGACTTTAATCCAGTCTCTTGACCAGGCTAATCCATGGAATCAGCAGCTTGTTGCACACTTCGGTGAACCCACACCACGTTGAGAATGCCACAAAGATTTCAGCCTCCCCAATGCACTGGGTCACCATCACTCAGGCAGGGTGATAGTTGGCACCCAGTCATTGACATTTCGGCTCTCCTCACAAAATGAGTTCAGCTTTTCTAAAGCTGGGTCCTTCCAGCCATCTTCATTAGGGTTCTGTCAGAAAGAAAAAAGTTGCACACCATGAGGTCTGCCCACCAGCTGAGGTCATCACAACATTTACAGAAGCATTAGCTTAGGAAGCAAGGCATTTTCAGATGGTTTCTGTCCTGACAGAAAGCAGGAAGCGGAGATGTTACCCTTGTGGACAGCAGAGGAAACCCACAGTTACGAGAAGCGTAGCCTTCTACTACTACTCAGCTGACTTGCTGTCTAGCGTGTGCCAAGCCCCCGTTCTTTGCCCAAAAGAGGATTTGACTACCAGCAGGAGATGGGGCCGCTCCTGAAAGGCTCTAACCACCCCGTGCAGAGGCCGGCAGTGCAAGCACAGCCCGGAGGACGGCACACCGAGTACCGCTCGCCTCCCACAGAACACCCACCATGATGAGGATGCAGTGGAGGTCCCGCGGCTCCCCCGACTCCTCGCTGGGCCCCACGATGGCAGCCAGCTTGCCCACGTCGTTCACCCTTACAATGTCAATGTCATTCTCGCAGCAGAAGGCCTGGATGAGGGTGAAGTGGATCTGCAGGGCAATGTCCCCCTCGTCCTCCTCGTCCGCGGCCAGCACGCAGAAAGCGACGTTGTCGGGATCGCTGCAAGAGGGGAGCGGCACGCTGAGCCCCGCGGCCGGTCTCGAAGCCCCCGCGCCCCGCTGGGCGGCTCCCC
>NW_009606212.1:4315-34805 GCF_000690535.1 Cariama cristata | reverse complement strand
CCTATAGGAGCTGGGAGAGAAAGCATCACCCTCAGCACACTGATTTTCTGGCTACTGCTGGGTGCTCCACAGCAAAATGGGAATTAGTGTGAAGAAGTGACGTGATGTTGGGTAGGGCACAGAGGAAGGACAGGAGGTCGATAGAAAAACTTACCTGGCAGGTAGCGAAGGCCTGCTGAGTTTACCTAAGCTGTTGTGCTACAAATCTGGGGAGGGTCTCCACTGCTCAGGAGCTCAGTCTCTGTGGAAGGACCAGTCTATGGGCTACAAAACTGATTCCCCAGGTTAATGGCATGAAGAAGGCAAACTGACCATCGCAGATGTTGTGCGTGTTTGTACACATCGCACCTCTCGACACTTTCTCTGCAGTGTCAGCTTAACTGCAGAGGATAGGACTACTTTAAAATCAGGCCAGGGATCAAATGGAGCATCGTTTGTAAAGGTGCCCAGGAAATATGCTGTCTCAGCTCTGTCTAGTCCCCTGCAGTTCCCAGTGCTGGTGACTCCAGAGATTTTAATGTGAATCTTGCATTATTTCAGTGCAATCAAAATGAAATACTCTGGAAAGCTTCATTTTGTGAAAAATTCTGAGATTTGGACTTGTTTCAGTTTGGAGTGAATCCATATGTTAAGTTCTTGGAATTTCCTGTAGGAAATACCATTTTTCAACCAACTCTACTCCAGAGGGTAAGACGAGGCTTATTGGCAGCAGAGCATGAAGGAGCCTCTGTGTCACCATCTTTGTTTTAGTTATTCTTCAGACAAATTGAAGTTTGCCAGGACTGTAAGTAAGAAGACTTATTTATTTCATACAAACCGTGGACTTCCAGGTGTTGTGGCTTTCAGTCATTACCAATCTTTCAATTTGCAAAGGCAAGAGGCAATCTCTAGTCTACTTCGATCTGTCTCATGTACAGCTCCACAAAATTCACAGAGATAAACCAGAAAAGGCTATATTTTCTGTGTTTCTTTATTCCTTAAAAGCAGAGTAGTTGTTTTTCAGTTTGGTCAAACTCTAAAACATATCCACAGGTAAGTTGAAATTGTTCTAAGAATGTCAAGTAATCACAACGGTCATCTGATAGATTCATGAGCAGTTTCTAAACCAAGTGAGGAAGTCTTTTTTAGGATTAACCTTACCCAGGCTGATGCTGGTGATATGTTGCATTCTTGAGGTCCTTTGGGATGAAGACACTAAACAACCGGAACAATTATACGCAGTATGGAAATATCTGCTTTGCACATAGATTGGCAGATATTGTACTCTTATGTCTGAATATATTTCTCCATACTCATTCAGTTCATAACTTATTATGTACTTTTTTTTTTTTTTCTTGCTAGCATATGTCTGCTTTTATCTCATCCATTATTGGCGCGTGTATCCTCACAACATAATACCATAGCGGCTATTTTAGTATAACAGATGGGCAAGAGGATTATTTGTCTTGATACTTCATTCAGAAACCACATTTTGTTTATATTTTGTATTGACATTAAAAAGTTTTTCAACCAATGGGGTTTTTCTTATGAGTTAGTTTAATTTATTTTGTTTTTTAGAGATTGAAAAAGGCATACTCTTCTTTTTTTTCTACTTCAAGAACAGAATGATAACACTGCCTGGGGCTTACCCGTAGCAGTACGCTAACTTCTAAAGCAAATCAAACACCAAGGCTGATGAAGAAGAGATGCAAAATTGCTACTGTACCATTGGAAATAAAACTTAAACATGAAATTCAAAGGCTACGTGCTTGATAATGCAAAGGAAAAAACCCCAAACCTATTAGGAAAAAAAAAAAAAAAAGCAGCAGATTCCTCACAAATCAAAATGGATTTTGAGATTTATGAGTTACATTATTTTGGTAATTTTTATACTGAAATCAAACAGGTCGGCAAAACAGGGAATAGTTCACTGCTTTGGGGAGGATGGTATAGTGTAGGGTACGGGGCTTCTGACTACATATGATTGTGTGTGGCTTGTCTCTTTTTCTTCCTTTGGAGCACTGAAAGTTTATGCTTCAGGTATGGATGACCTGATCATCACGTAAATGCTCTTCATGTTGAATATACTTACTGTCCCTCTGAACTGAAGGTAAGACCTTCCTTGGACTTGCCTTGTTCAGGATTTCACACTTTTATCAATCACTATACAATAATAAAGCTAGATTACTGTGCTTAACATGTATCTGTAAAAAGAGATTCATATTCCTAGAGCCTGAAGTCCTTGCTGAACACATAAATCAAAGGAAAGCTTTACTGTCCAAGTAATAATATGGCTGGAATGTACCACGGGGGGATTGATATCCCTTAGGTTAAACAACTGACACTAATTGAAAGAGCAAAATCTGGATTGAGATGCACACGTTTAAAGTCAATATGTTGCAGGAACCTCCAATTTGGGGTTTAGGTCAGCCAAACTTTCCACTTTCTGGATTGGGACCAAAGCCAGAAATTTTATTAGCTCTGATCCTAGGTGGTCATTTATAGCAATTTCTACGTAGCTACAACTAAACCCCCTTTTTGAGTTCGTTCAGTTCATGAAAATATTGAGACTGCATTGCTCAGCTAATCATTAGTGAGAAACATGCTACAACATGACTGATATCAGTGTCCATTATCAGTGAGATGGTAAATTCGGGTTCAGATGCCCACCAGAAGAATTTTTAGGAACATGTAGAAAAACTTAAAACATCTACATGGACAAAACAGAGTATGTTTGATTTTGCTCTGTTTTCTTATACAGAACAACTCAACCAGAGGGTAGAAAAAGCAAAGCACCTGCATTTATAAATTATACAGTGATTTTCCTTTGTGGAGAATTTCCAACATTCGGCTTACTGAGCTCTACTATGTGAATATCTGAAATACATAGTGAATAAAATTTGTTAGCAAAATATGATAAAAAAGTTATGTAGGCTGCAATTTCATTTTCTTGATGACATCACTTTAAGAGATAATAAAAAAGCCTCAACATTTTTACATTTCCCCTCATTTCTTTTGTCTGGTCTTTAGTGAGCATTGAGACAAACATATCTGAGCCTAAGTATTGGTTCTACTAAACTTTTGAATGTTGCTATTCCCCTGACATGCCAATTACTTCTAGAAAGTTTGGGTTATCTAAAAATGTTTCTGTTTGATTCATCCTCTCCCCCAACCTTTTCTGATTTTCTGGATTTCCTGGTTATTCAACTGAGCACAAATTGCTGTTCATACAGATGCACTGCCATGATTTCTGATTTGCGGGCTGTCACTCCCATTAATAACCTACTAGGCTGTCATGCTGTCATTCCTTGTTGCTGCAACGATTTGTTTCAAACATAGGGGCTGATTCATGAAGAATAAAAAAAGCAGTTGTCCTGTTTTACAGGAACCTCAAAATATTTATGCAGAAAATGTGTGAAAAGCACACACACCACTTTTATCCTGAAGAATGTGATTGCCAAATACCAACTTGTTTTCCTGAGAGGAAAGAGAAAGAATATAGACTGGATTCTATGCTCAATTTTTCCTATATGAAAACATAATGCTTTTAATAAAATTTTCCCCTTGTAAAATATCCTGAATTCAGTTCCAGAGCTATGATATGATAACTCCCCAAGACAACGCAATGGCTAAAAAACTGATATCAAAGCTGATTTTAGGGATTTTTTTTTATTTATTTTTTATTTTCTCACCCTGTCTTTCCCAGGAGTATTAATGGCAGCTAGCTTAGCAACAAAAGGGAAAAATGTATCAATGCCCTTCAACCTTTTGTTTTTCTTTCCTAATTCAGAAGTACTAGGCCAAATTTCACTCTGGGTGGTACTGGTGCAGCTTCATTGCCTCTTACAGACTCGTGCTTTTGGAAAAAGAGAACACAACATGGCTCACTGGATTCGTTGTTGAAGATCCCTCTATACTATTGGGCTACTGCTGACAAGGAAAGGTCAGATAATTTCCAGGATGGGCAAAACCTTGCTAATGAATAAACAAGCAGATGCATCCACACAAAGTGGAAAATGAACTGGGATGGAACCAAAACCTACAGAGGTTTTGACTCATCTGCAGGTGTCCGGGGACTGCCCTCGCCCTGCGGACTGGAGGCAGACAGCTCGTTTGATGGTGGATGCTGGTGTCCTTGGGAGAGCAGGACAGGTCCCCTCCACTGTGCCTGCTCCCCCGAGTGATTGCCGGCGCAGCGTGGGCATCACACCGGGATGTCTGGCTCAGCGGCGGCAGGGCCAGCCGTCCCCCTCTCGAAATACCTTGTCCCGGCATTCGCCATTCAGCTCACATAGCCACAGCGTTTTGAGGAGTTGGAGCTGCCAGGAGTTCAGTTCCTGCGCTTTTTCTACCGCCAAGGCCTGACGGTTGGCACATCTCCCAAAGAAACAGGCGAAAGAAGGTTTCTGAAGAAGGAAAAGAAATAAGAGAACAACACAGGGTGCTAAAGTAAATCAAAACTGGGAGAGAAGGCAAATGCAGAAGCTGGTCAGATCTCAGCTGCAGGGCTGGCTCCTGGTTTCCTATTTTTCCCTTGTCATCCCTGAGCCGCTTCTCTCCAGCCCAGACCTGCGCTACTCAAGCAGCGCGAAACTTTCTGCTCCCCTTCCCCTCCTCTCCCCGCTCCGCTCTCTGCCTGCTCCGAGTACTTCCTACAGATGGCTGCTAATGAGTGAACTACTTTAAAATACCTACTTAAAAATACTTAAATCATTAGGCTGACTTTGTACACTGTAATTGAAACCAATATTTTAAAGAGGCAGCCTCTCAATTACAGCGTTATTGTTATCTTCCGTAAGGCTTACACATTAACCCACTTGAAAATTTGTCCCTGCCAAACAGTATCAGCAGCCAGTCCCCAACCTGTCAATGCCATAGTATTTTCGAAATTGATGTTTAATTAATGAAGTACTATAGCAACAGGTTCTCTCTCTCCTTTTTTAATTTGATCTCCATGGCATTATAGGAACCTAAAGCTTCCACCAGGCATATATTCCTACCGTTTCCTTGTCAGAGGAAATGTATATTCATTTTAGACTTGCGGAGGCAATTACAGTAGCCACCAGTTGCCTACAGCAGCTAATCAAAGTGATAACCTGCAAGTTCTCAACTCCCCATGAGACAGCCCACTTGCCTCCAGCTGATGAATGCCAAAAGAGCAGCATGGGCCCACCAGTAATGACACCATCTTCTAAGAGAAGTTTTTAACTAACCCATGGTTTTATAAAGACTCTATTAACATCTCATAAAAAGAGGTCTAGATAAAACATTCTAATAAGGAGTGGTTTTTGTTTTTTTTTTTTAAAGGGAAATACCAGCGCTGATGTAAATGTCTGTGGTAAAATATTAAGCTGGTATTTGCCTACTTGTAACCTTTGCGCCTCTCATGTTGTGAAAAGTAATGAAGTCTTCCCCGAGTGTTTCCAAGTGTGTGACTAACCTCTGACTAATATGCTATCACATCCTTGCCCATGTCCAGCCACACAGTCAAGCACGTGCTTCATCTTAAACAAATGCGCAATTCCACCGACTTCAAAAGGATTCAAGGGGCTTAAAGTTAAATATATAGGGGTACTGTAGAAAAGTGGGCTATTATGATACCGGAAAGTAGTATCCCAGATTGTTAGTTCATATACTAATCGGTGTTGCCTACAACTGCAATAAGCAAAGCAAATTTTAGAAGTAGAAGAAAACAGTGTTTATAAATAGCTCACAATTATTTGCTAGCAGAAGGGATTCACCACATTGGTAGGAAACCTTTAGGTTCTTCTGCATGACCAGTCCCTTGCTTTTGCTGGAATTTTATTATTTAGAACGTAGGCACACTTGGCAACAATATGACCCTCTCCACAATCTGCCACCGTATTAGTGACAAAAGCAGCATGAAAGATACACACTACATTTTTGCTTTATTCCATCAGTGTATTTCAGTGTATAAAAATTTAAAGTAAAGAGAATTAAAAGATTTGAAGGCTGCTTTTCAGACCTTTACTTGATTCAATGTAATAGACTTTGCAACCAAACAAAACCACTGCTTTGTGGTTTCATTACGATCCTCTAAAAAACCAAACAAGAAACCTGCCATAGAGCCCCTTTCCCTCTGAAATGTAAAAGTTATCCACATGAAGAAATTCTCTGTGGTTGCGCTGTTACTCTAATCTAGTTATTAAACCTGAGGTTCCTCTTTAAGGCTTCCGGCCAGGTTTTGACATTGGATTTCGGGATATTCTAATTAGCTGCGGTCCCAAAGGAGGCGTTCCTGGCTTCTTCCCCGCATAGTCGGGAGTCCTGGAGGACTCCAGGCTGCAGGCTGCAAGGAGAGAGTGTTAGGTTAGTACATTTCCTACCCATGTTGCTCTCGTCGTCCAGGGAATGGACTCCTGCTCTACCATTTCCTAGTCTCATTAAAAAGTTGGTGAGCTTTTAAAGGCTGCAGTTTCCATTTTTCAGGACTGTCACCACCTGCAGTGGCCATTTCATACTTTGAAAGACACACGTCATCATGCTATTATTATTACTTGCTTGTGCAGCACTCAAAGGACCTCAACAAGGCCAGCCCAGTAGCTCAGACTACTTCTCCGCAATAGAGGAAGAGGTGATTGCCACCCTGGGAGCTTAGGCAATACCCAGCTCAAAGATCACATCAACTCATTCATGTAAGCAAAACCAATATCTTCCCCATAGCAAATGTGCGGACAAGTAGTTTATCTTAATTTGAAAAATCAAGATTAAAAAAAAAATCTTCTAGCACTTTTCTCTCCAAACAGCACCAAGACAGAGAGTACTCCCCAGCTGCAGTGGTGCCCAGCCGGGGCCAGCCCTTATGCTCAGCCCTCCTCCATCACCAGGGAGGCAAAACCAGTGGCAAGGGGATGAGCAATGGGTTCAGGCTCTCCGTCCAGGGCATGTGCTCAGCCTCCACAGAGAGCTGCCCAGGGAAGCTGATGCCTGATGCTGGGGCTCCTCTGCTCATTAAAACACTCCTGAAGAGCGCCTGTTAGAGACAAAAGGGGTACATAACTTTAACATTTTAATGCTGGCTATTTTAATCTTTTAAGAGATTACAATAGACTGAAATAACTGGGGATAATGGGCAGAAGGCAGGTATAGAAGATGAAATGAAACGACAAACCCTTTAAGAAATAGATAGCAGACGTCTCATCCTTACAGGAGCAAATACATATTACACAGCTTTTCACCAGTGCCCCCCAGTACACCAGCAATGTCTGAAGCCCAGAAACTCTTTGCCTGTCATACTTTCGTAAGTTTTGACTTTGTTTAGGGGCTCATGATAGGCATGGCTGTGAATTCATGTTTAGCAAGAGAGGCATCTTGTGAATGACCCGCATCTGATGGGATGATATGCTGAAAGTCTAGCGATCTTTTAATTTCAGTAGGAACTGTGCATGGCTGTGCCGAGGTTTCTCTCAGTTCTTGTCTCCAAATCTCCCTGACAGCTCGAGGCGATAACTAGTGGAAAGCAAGGTTCAACTCTGTTTTTTTTCCCCTATTTCTCCAGTTTCCACCAGTGTTGAATACAATTACAATGCAGTGGGAAAATCATATAGAAAGACACTTTTTCACTCAACAGTCCCGCTTCCTGCTCATGACCACAGCCAACACTAAGACATTTCTGCAGATTTTGAAAGTGAAAGCACATTTCTAAAATTTTTCATTCTCTTAACATAGTATGCTATGGCTCACGTATCAGGAAGACAGTCTGGCTAATTTGGGAACAGAAGCTTAGAATTGCCCAGAAAGATCTTGACATATCTTTTTTTGCATTTCAAACTTCAGCAACACAAATACACAGAAAGACTCAGAACTGCAGACTTCAAAATGTTTTGATTTACCTTTCGAGGTAATGGTTAGCTGAATTCTAACTGCAGGACCAAACCCTCTTCTTATAAACACTTTACATGAAATATAAGAATGTTGTATCTTTGGAGCTGTGAAGCAAATCTGAAGACAATTCAGAAGTAAGAGAAGCCCAGTTTGCCCTGTATAACCTCTGTTACAAATACCAACCCCAAGTAAGGAACGGCTTTCCTTTCTAGACCAACAGAAACACCTTTTGCAAGCTGCATACATTTGATCTGAGACACTGAGAGTCAATAACCAAAATCATTCCCACACATATTTCCACAGGCACTTTTCAGAATCAAGTTTAAATTTTCTCACTTTAGAAAGTATGGAGTAAGATATTCACCCTCTGTATTTCAGATATCTATTGAAATAAGATGGTGCTCTTAAAATCTGATTTCACTTTCCTCCAATAGCACAGAGAAATGACACCTAATGGATGATACTAGCAGTCAGCTTTACGCAACCATATCTGTAGACTTCAGACAATTATCTGTAATCAATAGCTGTAGCATCATGGTAATAAAATTCTAGTACTTACATATAATTACACTTACGTTCAAATATATCCAGTTCCATTCAAAGCATATATCAATGGAGTAAATCTTGGTAAGTCAGTAATTCTCAATAGAGAGGAGGGAAGGTCAGATGCGTGTTTTCCAAGAACTTTAGTTCAGAAAAAAATTTCCTTTTCAACTAACCTTCTAATATTGTTATCCTTTTTGGTTTTAGAAGAAATTCTTCTGGGTAGAGTCTTTACAGAAGTACCCTTGCTAATCCTATACACATAACTCTTTATTTTTCTACTAAATAAAATTCTTACGATTTTATGTATATGAATGAGCATAACATAGTTTATCACATGATGATGTTGTTACTTAAGGTGAGAAATTAGTGGACACTCTTGGATTCACAATTTCTTGTAAATCCACCAAGATGAATTTTTCATGTCAGTATAAAAATAGGCCTGTATTATATTTTTAATTTTGTGCTTTACCTCTTCAGTTTCAATATACTGTCTCTGCCTGCTCCTTTTCTGTTCTCCTTCTGTTCTTTCATTTCCTGGTTCTCTATTCACTCCAGCTTTCTCCTTTAATTTTCTCTCCTACTACTACTTTTGATTCCTAGCATCAATGTTGAAGATAGTATTCCGTGCTGAAAAGGTATTTGTATTGGTGTAAGAAAGACTTCTGCTCTATTACTTTTTCTCTCCATATAAAGACACTGTATTACCTTGGCTGTATTACAGACCCTGATTTCAGTAGTTACAGGACTTTTCCCTACGTAATGAAATATTGAATCCTAGTCACCCTGCTGTTAGGAAAGGGGAAAAAAAAGACGCTTAAAAAAATCCTAATATGCAGGTATCTGGGCATGTTTCCCACAGGTCACCACTGCTATTTAAGAGCATTAAAAAACAGATCTGTGTAAGCAGCAACAGGTAGGAAATGAAAGGCATTATAAAAGGACTGACAGGATCAGTCCTTTTTCCTTTATGACTTACATGTGCAGGCTCTTGGCAAGAGTTTCTCCTATTTCTAGGAGTAGTTTTCTCAAAAAGTACAGTGTTTATGATGAAAGTTCAAAATTTCTATAGTTTTCTTTACAAAGAACACTTTTAAATCATAAATTTTAGACAGAAATACGTAATTTTTCCTCGCCACCACTTCCTGCAAGTGAGAAAATTAAAGTGGCCAACATTGACGGAGAAGCTGGTTTGGGTATGCCCATGAAGAAGACAAATCTGTTGTTCCTGTAGGGATTTCTGAGTCAGTTTTAAAACAGCTACCTTGGTCCTACTAACAGTATGAAGGCTTCTCACCTTCTTCCACAGCTTTCGCAACCCCCCCAGGATTCAGTGCTGCAAATGCGGCAGGCATAGCAGGACATGGGGCAACATGGGCTGCAGCCAGACTGTACCACGTCTGTGCCTCCTGTGGGTCTCAGTGGGTTTAGAGAGAGGATATTCTCATTCTGGAAATTACTAGGACAGAAGACAAGGAGAGACGGCTTACCTACGGCGTGCTTCCAAAAGCCACAGACAGTGGGGGTTCCTTTAGCAAATTGTCCTGATTTTCACTAAGAAAACTGACCCTGACCTGGCCCGAGGAGCAAGGGTCATTCCAGTTACCCCTATGTCAGATCTCACTTTGAGTGACATCAAATCTGCAGTATCTCCTGAAACTGCAACACAGTGTTATTATCAAAGCAGGTTTAGGAGTTTAAAGCTTATAAAATGGACACTTTGAGCAAAGATTTCCTTTTGGGAATATAGGTCATGTCCTGAAAGCCAAGGATAGTCAGAAGATGGTCAGCGTCTCTTAGGAAATGGCCTATAATTCCATAAATGATAGGTAAAGAAATAATGTACAGCCAGAGCGAAAACTAGAGCTGTCATAACCTGAAAGATCTACTTTATGAGAGATTTTTCATTTTCTTTTTTCTTTTCTCTCTTTTTTTGCTAACTAGAGTTAAAAACAAGGTAATCACACCATAATTATAGCTTTGATCAGTTCTCTGCTGAAGACGAAAATGATTCTATGTAGGTCACTTGCTGATGCCTAAGTTTATCAAAACAGACTTATATCATGATAATATCAATTTAAAATCATCTGTGGCATGCACACATGAAATTTGCAACTGTTTCAGGTATTGTCACTAATCACTTATTATGTATTTCACTATAAACACTTTATAAATTAAGTTTATTGTCCTATAATTAGGAGTACTAACAGTGCATAATATCAATAGGGTCATTAAATATGTAAACAATAAATAATGGTAATATTAATGCCACCAAGCAGCAATGCTTGACAGCATCATGTATATTCAGTCAGCCTATAACTATATTTCTCTGCACTTCAACGGCCAGACATGGAATGGTGCCAGTCACCGGTTTAAAGAACATCAAGATGAGTGCAGAAGTAGCAAAGTTAGTTGGCAGTTGATTTAAAAGAAAAAAAGAAAAGCTAACAAAAGAAGTGTATTTTAACTCTTAGGTAATTACAGGAGAAGATGTGGCCTTTTGGGATCTTTTTACTTCTGCAGTTCCACATGTCCATCCCCTTTTCCTGGAAAGCAGTGAGACCAAGCTTCTCTGTTGCAATACCCAAACTGGTGGACCTAGCTAGCTTGCTGTGAGAGCTGACGTGGCAGATTTGACCTCTAGATTGCATAAGGATAAATCAGAGTCAAACAATGAAGCACTGAAAGGTAAGCAGATGGTCCTGTGACACTGGATGTTATAATTCCTAATGCTTTGGGTTGTTTTTTTTCAAAGTTCCTTTGGAGAGGGGAAAGTTGGGGATTTGGTTTTTTTTCTAATGGGAGTTCTATACTCTGCACAGATTTGCTCTCTGCTGAATTTGGCTGGCATTATTGGAAAGGCCAGTTATGGACTGAAGGAAAACAAATTATTTGCAAACCAATGGAAACGTTGTAGAAGCATTGCATTAGCATATTGACTTCACCTCTTCAGGTAGAGAGAGTTTATAAAGATGACTTGATACTTATGGATCAATACAAAATGTTTCAATTTCCTTGTCTCCCCATCTTAGAAGACCAGAAATTTTTTTATAACATGAAAATGGAAACTATTTGTTGAAGAAAAGGCAACATCACCTTTTTGTCATGACCAGGACAGCAAATTGAGAGGGACTGCACTCATTAACATTTGGCATGTGTAAACTGAAGTAAACTGGCTCTTTTAAAACTTCTTTGATTTGTCTGTTTATTCCAGACCCAAAGAGCAAAGCTATGGGATTTTCTTTTTCCAAATTTTTCTTCCCATGTGTCCCAAATGCATGACCTTTGTCCTTTCAGCCCTCCTTGCTTGCTATACTGGAAGTCCTCCCCTGTTACAGATCAGCTCCTCCATAAGAATTAGCCCCATATTGAACGCCCAGAACACCACTACCATGGCAGGTGCTAATGGGGTTTTTGGTCACTTGGCAATTAGGGTTTACAACAATGTGAGTAGCTGAGGAGCTTCTAGGGCAAATTCAATAACATTTAATGCAAAATTAAACAGTTTAACAACAGAGAAACAACATTCTTTGCCAAAATGCATGCGTTTCAGCCGTTCTGTACCCAGGCTACTAGTGACACTTTGCTGGTCACATCTAAACTCAATATGGCAACATTAACTGCACCCCAAAAAGTCTTCTGTGTCATTCTGCTCTGCTTAACAGCAATGGTGAGCATATAAATTCTGGTCCATGATGACAGCAACAATGTCATATCTGATGGATTCAGTTAAGATTGTCTTCAGCTGTGTTACAGTCCTGGGAAAAATAATGCATACTACCTTGTCCCACAAAGGGTACATGACCACAGGGCATAAAAATTGCTGCTCCAAGCCTGCCACCCCAAACTGATGGCACAGGCTTACTGCTGTCATGACCAGACCACATAATTTGAGATCCACCATGATAGATGACTGGAGATCCCCGTGGACAAGAAGTCAAGCATGAGCCAGCACCCCTGCAGCAAAGGTCAATAGCATCCTGGGATGGATTAGGAGGAGTGTTCCCAGCAAGTCAAGGGTGGTGAACCTTCCCCTCTACCCAGGACTGGAGAGACACATCTGGAGTGCTGCGTCCAGTTCTGGGATCCCCAGCACAAGTGAGGTATGGACATACTCGAGCCAGTCCAACAAAGGGTCAATAATTGATTAAGGGACTGGAGCACCTCTTATTTGAGGAAAGCTGAGAGAGATGGGACTCTTAATCCTGGAGAACAGAAGGCTCAGGGTGATCTTATCAATGCATATAAACACCTGATGGAAAGGAATGAAGAAGAGGAAGACAGTTCTCAGTGGTGCCCAATTGCAGGAAAAAAGGCAACAGGCACAAATTAAAATACCAGAAATTCAATGTGAATACAACAAAACACTTTTTTTAATGTGAGGACGGTAAAACTTTGGATGAGTTTGCCTAGAGAGGTGGTGGAGTATCCATTCTTGAAGATACTCAAATGCTACTGGACATGGTCCTGGGCAACTTGCCTTCACTGTCCATGCATGAACAGGGGTGTTAGACTAGATCATCTCAAGAGGTCCCTTCCCATCTAAACAATTCTGTGATTCTATTAAATACCTCAGGCTGAGGAAGAAATTAAACTTGAGGCTGTATTTGGTCTGAGTGTGTCAGCTACTAGTCAGACTACATTAAGTAAAATGCTGTGCTGCTGCGAAACAGTATATATATGTATAGGCTTAAGAGGAAACACTTCTCAGCAGTTCATACCTTAAAGGTTAAATCTATTGGTTTCTTTACCTTTCCTATTGCTTAACTTCCTTGCACAGCATGGCTACTATTGTGGATCCCGTTCTGAGGTCTTAGTTCTGTTCACTTATTGTAGGAGGAAATCTGCATGTTCATCTCAATGCAATGGAACTTCTTGGTAGCTGGACCTCTGAATTACATGATTTCATTCTGGAAATTGTTCAGGCTGCTCCAAAATGGCCATACACATCTAGTAATTTTGCTGATTCAGAACACATGAACATAACAGTAGGTCCTTATAATGCAGAATTCAGCTACTATTCTAAGAAAAGATAAGGACCAGCTAAGTCTTTCACACTAGATAGATAGCTCATGTTTTACTCATCACTATTCACCTGTTCTTGGCGGCCAGAGCTGATAGATGCAGTTTTTTTAATGCTTCACACGATAAGGAGTTAGCACTAGCAAGTAGCAGGCACACCTGAGCTAGCTAAGATTATGGATGAAGCTTTAAATATTTGAACTTGCTTGATCTGCTGATAAAAAGCATCCTGAAACCAACTTTTCAATGCAGAATACAGTTACAAGATCATTGCTCCAAAGGCTACCTAGAAGCACTACAACTGAAATTGTTAGGATCATAAGCTGCCTGGTGGAAAAAGACCTGGGGGGTGCTGGTGGACAGCTAGCTGAACATGAGCCGGCAGTGTGCCCAGGTGGCCAAGAAGGCCAACAGCATCCTGGCTTGTATCAGGAAAATTGTGGCCAGCAGGACTAGAGAAGTGATCGTCCCTTTGTACTCTGCACTGGTGAGGCCACACCTCGAATACTGTGTTCAGTTTTGGGCCCCTCACTACAAGAAGGACATTGAGGTGCTGGAGTGTGTCCAATGAAGAGTAAGAAAGCTGGTGAAGGACCTGGAGAACAAGTCTTACGAGGAGCAGCTGAGGGAGCTGGGGTTGTTCAACCTGGAGAAGAGGAGGCTGAGGGGAGACCTGATTGCCCTCTACAAATGCCTGAAAGGAGGGTGTACCCAGGTGGGGGTTGGTCTCTTCTCCCCAGTAACTAGCGATAGGACAAGAGGAAACGGTCTCAAGTTGCACCAGGGGAGGTTCAGGTTGGATATTAGAAAAACTTCTTCACTGTAAGAGTTGTTAAGCATTGGAATGGGCTCCCCAGGGAGGTGGTGGAGTCACCATCCCTGGAGGTGTTCAAAAAACTTTTAGATGTGGCGCTTCGAGACGTGGTTTAGTGGGTTTAGCGGGCCTAGTGGCATTGGGTAGAAGGTTGGACTTGATGATCTTTGAGGTCTCTTCCAACCATAACGATTCTATGATTCTATGATTCTATATGTCTGTTCTTCTCAATGCTGTATATTAAGGTGGTACAATGCAAGTGAGAACAGTTCTCAGATACAATCCAGAAATTGCCAAATCCTTTCTGAAGATTTGGCTTTATTAATGACTTAATTTTAAGTCAGCCCTAACCTTTTCCTTGGGATTGGATGTTCACTCCACACTTCTCCTTAAGAGTGCTTGTTCCTAGATGAGGGCTATTTAACAAATACTGCTTATCACCCCATCCCAGGACCTCTTTGCTTCCATTTGAGAATCCTTGTGTTACAACAGGGGAGCTCCAAGATCCACTTCATCCATTCTTTAAGCCTGAACTATAAACCTTGGCAGAGTTCAGAGACAGTTTTAGGTCCCCGGAAAAGGTAATTTCATTTCTTTTAGATTAAATTTTTCAAGCACATTCTCTTTGTCTTCCTGTTCTAGCAAGATTTTCTGTACAAAACAGACATGAAACAATCTTATTTCTTTTCCTTTCTCTTATTTTGCTATTTCATCATTTTGCCCATATTCTGTTTCTCCTGTTGCAGACAGTCTCATCTTTTCTCTCCCTCTCTGCTTGTCAGCCTCTCAATTTCAATGCAGAGACCTCCTCCGTTCTCTCACTAGAAATACGAAGCTAGATGCTTAACATACGGATCTTTCTTTGAAAGTGCTGGGCACCCTCTAACAGACAGTGATAGATCTTCCCTAGTTTCTACTGGAGTTGAATTTCCTTGGCACCTTCTACTATCATGCCTGTATACTTAGGGCTTTTCCATTTTGGAGCTCAGCCTTCACTACCTTTCAACACCTCTCCTGTTTCTGAGGACTGTCTTTCATGCAGTTCCCATTGCTCTCTTTCAGTCTGCTTAAAATGCTATCTTTAGCTGTCTTCAATTTTAGCAGACTCCAATTTTGTTTGAAAAATTAAATCAGACTTTAGCGGTCAAGCTATACATGAGCGTAAACTTCAGAAAGGACAGTTGTGTTTGATATTCCAGGCTGCGAGTGGAATGGATTTCAGTTTCTGAGTGTGATGATTGCTTCCACCTAACCAGGGCTAAAACAAAGAATGGGGTTCTGTGAATAGGAAGCAGAGATTCTGCCTTGTAGTGCACCAAAATCCTAATCATTCTGATTGGAATAGCATAGCTACATTGCTTATAGTGCACCAAAATCCTAATAATTCTGATTAGAATAGCATAGCTACATTGCTTGCTTTTTTATCCCAAACTCCTGGTTTGAAACTCCAAATGTTCTGATCTTAAATTCCATGTTCATTTCTAGCATAGTATCAGTATGAGAGGAGGGCCATGGAAATAAGCTTTTTCCTTACCGCTGATCAATAGAGGGCATAATTAAGGACTGTAGGCCAAACCCTCAACCAAGGTAATTCACAGTGATTTACTCCACCTGCAAATCTGGCTCACAACACGGAACTGCTGTTGTTAAAATGTTAAATCACTCCCAACCAAGACAGAAAAACTGTATTCTGTGCTTACTTTCCCATTCGGACTTCTTTGAATTTTCCTTGATTTGAATGCCTATCCCTCAGGAGACAGAGGCAACCCTTTCCTGAAAGAGAGAGCAAAAGTTAATTTTAATATAGGGCCCGCTTGACCCCCCAAAACAGGTCAAATTTGGGATAATTTTGGGTATATCTGACTGATGTTCAGATACTTACATTCCCTGATGAATCCGTAGCTAACTCTATGTGATGGAAATATCTCACATTATTCCTGTGTTTGCCAGCTTGCAGTGTCATTCCAGATGGCAAACACAAAAATAGCATGAAAAAATTCTTTCTGAAATTCAGGCTCTAAAAGGGTTTTGTTAATCCTACAACAGATTTTCCAAGATGTTCAAACTGTCCATTCCTTACTAACATAAAACATCCCAACAGGAGTACCTTGTAAAACCGTTGTTACAGTAAATTTCAGGCCATTACAAGTTTCATTACCGGCTACTTACTATAAGTATATTTATTTCTTCATCACTCCTGTAAGAAATCTACCTCTGTTACATTTTATTCTTTGCTTGATGCTACTTTCATTAGAGTAGGAGTATCTTCAGAGCAATAGAATTGTAAAGGTCTCAGTTGTTAACATGAAAGTGGGACTGCTTAAATTTGATTACTGTGTTTAATGAAGTGTCACATTTATTTACAAGATGACATGATGAATCACATTACAGTTATTATAAATCAGCTTATAAGAATGGACAAATGGTTCAATAAAGCAATGGATTTACAAATCTAAGATGAACGTATTTGGGTTCCTTGTCATATTTCTCTTTAAAAAAAACCGTCAGTGCACTATTTACTTTAGCCCAGGAGGTAAATTGGCAATTTGCTTAAAAAGAGAGAGAGAGAGAGAAGAGAAGGTTCGCATTTCACATACTTTCTGTCTCGCTGACCAAAAATGTCAGATCATTCACATGGGCAAATCCAGGCCACCTCAACATGTTTGTTAACCTTAGCGTCATACATATATGTTATTTCCTTCCTCTTCTAATGCAGTCATGTCCCACCTCTAGCAGAAGATCTGTCCCACACCCTTACCAGATTCAGTATCTCCCAACAAAAATTGTTTTGCCTGTCTCCTTCATTTGCCCGTATGTCGGGCCGTAAGCTGGGGTTCAAATTACCCCCAAGAGCATCAGTCCTATGATGAAAATAAAACTGTATCTGCTTGCCTTTAGACACTTTCATCACCTTGCCTCATGTGACAACAGTGACATGAGTTGCCCAAAGCCTGAAGAAAATCAAAAAGTAAATAAGCATCCATCCAGCCCCCACTTCCCACTCCGGCCTTGGAGTCTTCATTAAAAAGGTCTTAGTTCACTTCCATATGAAGGAAATTGGCTCATTTGTGTGCTGTACTCTCTCTCCCCCTCTCTCTCTCTGCCTGACTTGCAAAGGAATTTGTTTGAAAATTTTTTTTCAGTGCATTTCTGTTTATTTGTGTTTGCCCTGCAGAAATGCTAATGCAGGTTCATTGCATTAAACAGGCCTGATAACGTCTGAGTGCACTCACATATGTGTAGGCTGAAAAACAGCCACCTCCTGGAGAGGAAGGGGGGGCTGAGGAGGACGTGTGTGTGTTTTGGGGTGTGCGAGCACATTTTGGGGGGGTGGGGAGCTTCCATGTGGTTGAGCTCAGGTTTTTGTGCCACATCTGCATTTTGCCCTGTTTGAGTGACAGGTGTACATGGATGCCACATCGGCTGCCAATATGTTATGAGACCATGGTAACAATCGCTCATCTCTGGGGAGCTATGCTGCCTCGTTCCTCACTATCAGACATGAAAGAAATAATTTCAGGTGCCAGAAAAGGAACTGTGATAAAAGAAAACATTTCGGCTTTCATGGCACTGGAGTTTGCCCTGAGGCAACAGCTTTGATAAAAAAAAGTGTCTCTTTCTTTACATTCACAATTAATCCATGATTATCTACAAGCAATCCTTTGGCCTATAGGATACTGACAGAAAAGTTGTTTTTCTTTTTTTTTTTTTTAATTCTTTGTACACTTCACCTCTGTTTTTTCCTGCTACATGCACCTATTGTATCACACAAATCTTCAAACACTGCTGAAGCTAGAGAGAGCTTCCCACCCCCACCTTGGGAAGTTATGTAGATATCAGACATATCTGTGTAGAATAGCTATTGTTAGCTGAAGTATTAACATATAATGTTTCTTCAGTTGTATATTTAAGAAAGATATGAAAGAGGGCTATTATATCACAAGGAAAGGTGAACCAATCCCTCTTTTCTGCAGTGTTCTGTGTCATCAGCCAAAAAAAAACTTTGGTATATTTTTAAGAGCAAAACAAAGAGCTTCATTCAGGAGGCAATATTATTCCTCTCTGCATGAGTTCACATTTGCTTGATATTGGTTGGATCCAGCATTTATCGTGTCCATCTGATATCGATAAGACCATGCTTCACTGTTGAGGTCAGCTCCTGCCCAAGGGACATGCGGGGTCACGGCGTAAAACAAATAGCACTGCAGTTTTGACCCAGGCAACCTCAATCTTTCCTTGGGCCTCCATAAGCACTGGGGGGACACAGCCTCCTCCACAGGGAGGTCTTCACTACCCAGCCCTGTAATGGAGACTTATGGTCCCATCACCTGGCAGTCATTCCCCACCTACCAGTCTGGGCACCTTGCACCCACAAAGGGATAGAAGGTCTTTGGGGTGCCCAAGACACCGATGCCTCTGTGCAAGTACATGTACACATGCATATATATACATATATCTATATATATAGATGGGCTGAGCACAGCTCTTCTGCTTGCAGATGGCAGCATGGCACAGCATGCCTCACCTCATCCTGGGGAGTGTCTGGACCTCCCAGACCATGCATATTCCTCAGGCACCCTGAGGTGCAGGCTGGGGCTCTTTTTCGGGGCTTGTACAGGCAAGACGGTGTGTAATGCAAAGGAGGTCCAAAATCACACAGGAAATGACTGACTAGAAATTATTTTGGTCACAAACCCTTGTGGCACAAGTCCAGTGTCTCCCCTTTCCCAGCCCTGGTGTCCCATGTCCCATGTCCCAGGCCATCCTTCCTTGCCCCTTGCTCCTGACATTAAACACCAGCATGAGCCAGTGCATGATCCCACACTGGCCATGCACAGTTGTGCACAGGGCTAAGCTTTGGTCAGCAAGAAAACACTGGCAATACAGCGTGTCTTGGGAGGCAATGCAGTCCTTCTTTGGAAGCGTGCAGAAAATGAATGTGTCTGGAGCCGACCCTGGTGGTAAAAAGCCTGCAGAGCTGGGGCATGACACAGTGTTGTCCTCCTTTGGTGGGGAAGCCTCCATATCATCTGAATTTTCTAGCAAATCTGCCAGTCATCTTACATACAAATCCAATAAATTATATACTCAAAAAATGTCCTCTTAATACTTCCTCAGAACAAATCCTTTTGTGCACCAGCACAGCATAGTAGCCATAAAGTAAAAACATATGGCTCAATGGACAGGACAGTGCTTATCCAACAAGTTGGGTGGCCTGGGGCAAAACTGTCCACTCAGAACATGTGGGGTTTTATCCCTAGGATGTTTTTTTTTCTTTTTCTTCAACTCAGCAGATTCTTGTTCTTACTGCATGGACAGCTTTAAAAAAACAGTCCATGGACTTAAATTTTTTCCTAATTCACGGATTTTGAGTGCTTCAGGGTTTGGTTTAATAGCTGGAGGAGCTGAACATCAAAAAATCAGATTGACCAAGCCACATCTGTAGGGATAAATGCCCGATCAGTTATTCCGCTTGATTAGGTACACATTGTGGATCTAGCTTTATACACTTCCACTTGGACTTCCCAAAGTGATGACAATTTTACATATATACACCTTCACACCTCTTTGCCTCAGTTTCTCTTTCAGACACGTGGCAATGTATTCCTTATCTGAAAACACATACAAAGACCTTTGTGAAAAATACCAGTAACTGATTTATAGAGAATGCTTAAGGTGACATAACCATCACTAATAACGGGAGTTCCGATTTCTGTTCTCATTCATCTCAGTCATGGTTGACTTCTTGAGCTCCTCCCAACCTTCAGATTCACACTGCTGACTGGTAGATTGTAACAAGGTGCGTTTGCTTCATGTTACTTATTTCAGGTCTTTTTAAGGGGTACAATGACATAGTGTGCTTTCTCCTAGAGCAGATCAACTTTGGCAAAAACTGTCCACCTACAAGGTTCAGTAATTAAGCAGTTTGCGCAAGAAAATGGAAGAAAAGGCCAGAGAAATTACATGGGTCTGAACTCTTCAGCGACCACAGTTGCAGAAACTGTTTGTTTCCCATTTTCCTCCATTTAGGTCTATCTGTCCATATGGATGGATGTCTCTTTCTGTTTATCACTTTCTTGCTCTGTCTTTTTTTTTCCCTTTTTTTTTTCATCAGCATGCATCATTGTCCTCCCCGTGAACAGTCTCACGTTACTGTCTTCCAAGTAACCCAACCAGCAGTATTTTCAGCAATGTGCTGATTAGCGGAAAGGAGTTAAAAAAAATCCAAAGGATAATAACAGACTGGGGAGGTGAAGGAATTATCAGGGACCAAAGCCCTAGCATGGTATTGCTAAGTTATGTAGTCAATGCTCTCTTGCTCTAACAAGCAGCTGCATAAAGCTAGGTAGCTTTTCTTCCCAAACAAAGCTAAGGGGGAAAAAACAAAGCAAGGCTTCTGCGTGTATGCTGGTACGTGTTTCAGGGAAAAAAAAAAATCAGGACATTGTGAGCAAACTGGCTTTGCAACGGATCGACAAGGGTTTATTATTCTGAGCAGCACTCAATCAAATGTGGCCCCTATGAACAGAGAGTAATGTTGGCGAATCATCCTGGGGGCTTTTTTTCTGTGTGTGAGTGGTATCCATCTGTCAGCTGTCAGTGCCAGTGAGAGATATACAGAGCTGTCACTTCTTGTCAGCCAGCATTTGTGAGGCCTTTTGCAGCTGCTACACAACACATACTGTCCTTATTGAAGGCCAGCAAGGAGTCTTGGAGAAGATTCTGCTGGGCAGGGTGAAAAGGGGAAGAGAGATGTCAGGGCCACTCTAGGAGAACAGCCTTGACCCATCAAAGATTTTTAACTTCGCTCTCAAAATCCTATTCTTTTCTGAATATTAATGATAATAAAAGGCAGATGGAGAGCTGAGGTAGTGGCACAGCTATATGCTCTGCATTTCTAGATTCAAGGCAAGTCTTGCATTCCCTTCGGTACCTTTGGAACCTGTAATAATAAACATGGTGGGACACGGGTGGTGATGCATTCCGAAGAGTCCGGTGCTGTATCCTGAATGAAATGAGAAAGAGGACAAATAGTTATTCCTCCAAGGAAAGAAATCTCCATCCATCACTCCCCAGATATACATATATATATACACACACAAGATAGATGTGCGTGTGTGAAAAACTTAGATGCGTACCCACACATTTTAGAAGTGTTGGAGCTGCGCTGGGCTTGTGCTGAATTTAGGACTAAACCAAAACTCAGGTTCCAAGGCACTGAAATCTTGCCAACTGTTTTCTGAAAATGTTGGCTTCAAATGTTGAAAATCTCATGAGATCAGCTGTTCTTCTGAGCTTTCCTCCACCATGGGCTGTATCAGAACCAGCTCCAGCAAATAAGAGGCCTTTTAGGTTTGTGATCTGCTACAGATTTATAGCATTGATAAGGACCAAAAGTTCTGTCTCCAGCCCTTTTGATCTCGCATATTATCAATCACAGATGGAACTGAAATACCATTTTTAAGTGAAGGATCCTGATTTTAGAATATTATTATAGAATTCTAGAGTATTATTATAACTGTGTAGGTATGTCAAATTGTTTTACGTCATTTAAAAAAAGAGTAACTGTTTAAATCTATAGAGAACATTTTGTTTTGCTTTATATGTTTACAGCTGCCTTCACAACAAAGCTAAACTAACATGCCCAAAGTACAAGGCAGAAGGATTAGAAGAAACAAGTGTACGTGGAGCTGGGATGTGCTAAATTCTGCTCTTTTCTTTTCCACTGACTCTCCAAGCTGCCTCAAGCTGGCCACGTCAATTCTCTACCTGTTTCCCATTTGCTGATAACATTTGCTTACCACTCTCACAAGGGCACCGAGTTGATAAATCTTTCAACTAACCTTTGAGCTTCTAAAGATCATTACAGGTGCAAAGCTCTCTTGAGTTTATTGCCAAACCAAGTTGTGTGATTCCAGTTGTGGGTTCATAGTGCAAAGCTAGAAACTTAACCCTAGTTCTGCACCAATAGTTTTGCAAGGGTGAGAGGTCAAGTGATGTTAACAATTCTCTGAGTTCAGTGCAGTTTTGGACATGAATAAGCCATCATTTAAGCCTAAGATAGAGAGAATTCTTTTTTAGAAGTCATCTTGCTCTCCTGATGAGACCTTTTCAAGAAATTTAGAAATTCAGGGTTAAAAAAGGCAATCAAGGGTATTGTAACAAGTTTGTAGAGTACATAAATCAATGAGGTCCTATTCAATGGCTAGGGTTTGTACATACTACATAACACCGATAACATAATAACAATATCTATAATATAATGATTTGATAGTAGCATTACATTAAAAATAAAACCAATTAATTTTAATTATTTTATATGCTTTTATCACGTTACCCACAAATGAAATTTAAAATCCTGTAGAATACTAAAAAATAGTCAGGCTGGATAATCGTATTGCTTAGAATTTTTTACTAGGGTGACTGGGTTTCTGTGGCAGACTGCTATTGTTAAGCCCAAGCAGCAAGTACTTCACTGATTGATTTTGTGCCTGTAGAATATTTTTTTTTATTTAAAAGATGCAAAAAAGATTTATAATTTAGCTTAGGGTTGCTTGAAAGCCTGCTCTGTTTGGTTACTAGTTTCAAACACATATGGTATAACTCATATTGCTGCGAGTAAAACAAGACTGACTGTTCAATGAGCATAACACTGTAATAGCAGAATGTCTGCATTTAGCCCTTTTAACTCAGATCTGCTCACAAGCCAAAATCAAATGGGAAACAATTAGTGCCTGTCAGAAAATGATTTCCCCCTTCTCCCTGAGAAAATCCAAAAAATGCAAAAGAAAAAGAAGAAATTTTCAGCTGAGAGGTATTAATTTTATTGTGGAGATGCTGTTCCAATGACTCATGGGAATTGTAGTTCATATGTGTCGTGCCCCAATTCCTTTTCAATGACTTAATCCCTTATTAGACTGTCTCTTGCCCTTAGTCTCCCCTACGTCCTTTCATGTATAGTTTTGTCATATCATGGAGAGTCTCACCATTTGTATCCTAGAAGATACAGGAAATTCCAGAAAAGGAACCCCAACCATAATGACAGGGGGAGTTTGTGGCTCTGAACAACAACTTCTGCTAAGCTCTGTGGCAAAGTTCTAAAGTTTGGGCAGTTTCATGATATTGATGAGAAGTCACAGATACAATTCTCCTCTCTGAGTTAAAGTCTAAAGCTTACCATGTGGCAGAATATTAAGGCTCTGGATACTCCTCAATTTCATTTCCTATTTAGAATAAGAGTAGCTAAAATTCTGAGGAGTCCCTCAGGATGAACCCCTTAAATAAACTGTATTGAGTGAATGATACAGAAACCATACTGCCAAAGTGTGGTATACCTGAAAGGTTTCAGCATTTCTTGCAAAAGTTATGGGTATCCAGTAGCTAAAATTCTGAGGAGTCCCTCAGGATGAACCTCTTAAATAAACTGTATTGAGTGAATGATACAGAAACCATACTGCCAAAGTGTGGTATACCTGAAAGTTTCAGCATTTCTTGCGAAAGTTACGGGTATCCAAAAAACTTTTAGGTTCATGATCCCCCTGGAAGTGCTGGATTGCCACAGAGTACTTTAAAAGTATTCTTTCCTGAGGGAGAACAAGAGAAGTGTACTGCTTCAGATAGGGGCGGTGAGGGGAACACGATAGGCATTGTTGTGATTAGGAAGAATAGCAGATCTTTATAAACTTATGTTCTTCTTGGTTTTGGAAAATAGCAAGCCTGAAGTAAACTTGGGACTGAGATGGAGAAGTTTGTTCAAAGCAACTTGCTGTCTAACATCTGTTCTGGAAATTCTGGTGAACACAAAGGCACTCTGGTTTTCCTGCATTGCAATCAAAACAGCGTGGTGGTCTCAGTAAAATACGGCGACTATCTGTTTTTCTGTTAATGATAGATTCACATATCCCATACCTCTCTAAACCAAACTAGGAGGACACAGTACCCTTTTCAGTATTCAATGTTGTTTTAATTATCAAATTGTATGACACTGCTCCCTCGATACTCTGTGCAGTTGTTAATTTGCTATTGGGCATTTCCCCCAAATTGTATGACACTGCTCCCTCGATACTTTGTGCAGTTGTTAATTTGCTGTTGGGCATTTCCCTAGCCTGCCTACACCATCTATATTTAAAGAACAGATTTTATTTACTCCCCAGATTCTTCCCGCTTCTCAGGCTTGTTTGCTGTCTCTGCTGATCCTGACTCCACTTTCACCTTTGCATTCAGTTGGACTTCTCTCCGGGCTTCCCAGTAGATGGGCCAGCAGAAAGCACGGACAAAAAACCCAGTTGTGTAAGGCAGTAGACAAACATGGTGTAGACAAGACACAGTCCCAGACAAGAGAGAGGCACCTCACGACAGTGGCCGTGACTCTACGTTTAGACCACAGAGGCTCAGTCGTCAAGGAGTCAAGCCAGCTGGGCCCACCAGCCTTTGTAGACGTTGTTTATTGTCCCTGCTATTCCAGGCATGAGGAAAGGGTGGAAGTAGGTCCAGGGGCTGGCTACACTCTTGCACATCTCCTCATTTCCTGACTGGCAGAGCTGTACAGGCTCAGCAAAATCAGGGAGCAGGGCTTAGCATGGTCAGGAGCAGAGCGTCAGGCCTGAAGAGCTTCTCTGGCCTTGGCACCCAGAGCTTCAGAGGTGTGGAAATATGGTTCCCCCTCAGTTGACCAGTGAGAAACCTTCAGATATCCTTGGTGAAGACAGAGTCAGGCAACTTGCAAGAAACCAGAGTAATACAACAATTTCAAGGCATATAGAAGACAACAAATAGGTCACTGAGAATAGAGGTAAACCCAGAAATATTAGGTATTAACAGGATCTCAACAGAAGAAATAAACAAAACTATTTCATCAGGAAATTAGGATCATCAACATTAGCTTTCTGTCGCCCACAGTAGCAGTTTGGGTTTCCAGCCTCAGCCAGGTAACACAAGTGGAAGAAGAACCACCATGGGAGCTCGGTGAGGGACAGGCCTTATGAGAAGTGGTGGAGATACCAGAGGATAATTACGAGACACAGACACAGAACCAACATACCTGTCTGCTTGACAGTGCCAGCAGCTTCTGGTAGCACTTTCCTGAAAGTAGTACTGTCTAGTGAGGAGACACAGATTTCCTCATCGCCTGTTGATATCCTCGGAAAAAACGGAGAGAAGCTGTACCTTGTGATTTTCAGATGCCTTCAGAAGAGAAAAGGAGAACAGGCAATCCTTAAGATGGAGCTGACGTGTGCCAGGTTACACAAGTACACACGCTTTAGTGGGATTGACCCCAAGGAATGGGAAAATAGGCACAGTTTACAAACTGTAAATAAGCGCATCTACTTCAGACATCCCAAAACAGCAACAAGCAGGACCATTTGGACTGTGTAATGCCACCCATTATTCAGCGTTGCTTAACTCTTGGCTTTGTAGGAGAGTTTCCAGTTGCTCAAAACATTAATAAACTTTACTCACAGTGGCTGACGTTTTCCGTACCTCAGGCTAAATGCCTGTGGAATATTGCAGCCAAAATGTGGCTCAACTATTTCTAAGTATTAGACAGTCGTGCTTATAGCTTGAAAATTGCCCAGCTTAGTCCTTTGCATTGTGGCCAAAATGGTTGATGAGGCTCAGGCACATGTGTGTGTCCGTCAGCTTGAGACTTGGATATGCATTTGTGCCATCTAGAATGTGATATTGATATAACGCTTGATATTAAGCGGCAGTTTAAAGGGTTTCTTTGGCTTGAGTTTAAGAGTGACAAAGTCATTAATATTGCATGAAAGCCACACCAAGTTAGTCACAGGCCAACACCTCATCAACATTTTTGTTGATGCAACACTAAAGGGAAAAGCCTAAAAAACAGATTAAGGTTTTTTTATATATTGCCATATTTCTAGTCTTGTGGTTCTTCGCTTTTAAAGCTAAATTGAATCACTGGCTATGTTTGGCTAGTTGTGGAAGGGAAAAAATATTAGCATAAATTTGAAAATCCCCTCTGAATAATTGAAGATTGCTCTTCTATGCAGTAAAAATATTTTGTGAAGTGAAGATCAGTAACTGAAAGGTTAAATTTGTTATAAGCATGTTGCAGTTATCAAGAAGCAACTATTAAAACACAGGAAATTCAGACTTAAGGTTAAACTTAAAAGGAACTTGACACAGATGTTAGGCCATGACTTCAAGGAATAAGTGTTAGTAAGATTTATTGGGCCAAATTTGTCTGATTCAAACCTAGTGTAAGTCAATGGAGTTTCTCAAGTTAGTGATAAGAAACCACTGCTATGTTGGACAGATAAGAGACTCTGACTTTTGTTTTTCTCATGTTATTCAAATAGACTGACTTAAGGTGGCTTGGATATCTTAATCAGTAGCTTTTATCACTGTAGAAATTTATATTCATTTTTTTCCTTTATTTTTCTGCCCTTTTAAAAAGACGGCTTTTGTCTTTCTTGATCTTAAGCTGGACACGGCTTCTTTTTATCAATTTTTAGGTATTTTTTCTTGATTTACTTTTCCCAGTTTTCTTCCTTCCATTTTAAAATATCCTTTTATTATTATCTTTCCCTGCCTTGAATATGACACTATATGAAAGCAAGAGCAACATTCAGGGATGGCCCAGTCCTTTCTGGAGAAACATTGACTTCCAGATCCTCTCCATTCTGGAGACACATGCAGTTGCTCAGTTCCAGTAGAGAGTCCCATGGAAGTCATCCACACTTTTTGAGGTTCAAGTCGATAGTCTGAGGTGCTTTTCTATTAGTGAATGGGAAATAGTGAATAGTTGAATGCAGATTGACCAAAGGTAAGAGAAATCCTTCCTTCCTGAGAGGCCATCTGAAGAGTCCCACTAAGTCTTTTATAACATTTTTGTCATGATTGTTTTTCTTTTTCTAGAGTCTGAAGACAAACTCAGACAAAAAAAGAAAAAGAAGAAGTGGGGAATAATGTATACATATCAACTTAACTTCACTTGAAACATATCTGAACAGCTGTCTCCCACATGAAGTGTTATTCTTCTTAGTGATTGCCAAAAAGAGAAAGAAAAGCCAGTTGTATTAATGTACGTAGTATTCTAGATTTCCCTAGCATTACAGCAGAACAAAGAAATAAAAAGGTTTGTGCAAAAAAATTAAAAAATGTTACCCCAAAGCAGGTTACTTGCCTGCTAACAGAAGCATCAGCAATTTTTCCTGACATAGTCACCTTGAACAGTGCAGAAGTAAAAACAGTGAAAGACGGGACAAGAAAGATCCAAATGTGTCTGTGTCCCCAGGACCTTCCTCCCTTTCCTTTAGCAACAACTGCAGGGTATGAACCACGTGCACCAGGGCCACCAAGCCCTAAGAGCTGATCTCTGCTCTACTTTCCTAGGAAAGGAGACACTCTGCAACTTTCTCTGTCAACATGTCACGGGGGAAAGGAAAGCCACGCAAAAATCAAGTCAGAGCTTTCCCAGCAATGACGCTTTTTTACAAAAAGCAAATGTTTTCCTTTGAATTATTACCATCTGAGTTATTTCCATGTTGCAGCTGAAGGCCAGTAGTTTGCAAGTGCAAATACTTGGGGGGAGGAGGAGGGGGAGAGGGATCATTTCCATTTTTGTCAGTGTGTAAATCTTGTTTTCTGCTGGCTGCAGTCATCCTGATGGACTTGGACTCAGTGAAGGCCCCACTGTTTCATGACATGAATATGGTTTTGGAGTCAATAATGTAAATGCTTTCTTATATTCCATGTAAGCAAAGCACAAAAGCAAATAGGCTCATTTACTGTCGAGGTGATGTTTAAAATAGGAATTAGATGTGCATCTACCCAAAGCTCCAAGCCCCAAAAACGTCCGCTTATGTGTGTCTACAGCCTAGGTCTTTCCACTGAAAAAGCTGAGAACATATGTAAGTCTCCCTGGACTCATAAAGTGTAATGCTTTTGGCACAGTTGTTCATCACCCCATCCTCTTCTGCCTATTTGTTTTTCCCGTTGTCTGCCCGTATCAGCTGATCCTGTAAATACATGGAAGTAACTACATACTGTGATTAAAACCAGGAATACTTTCTCTTGCAGTAAGTAAGGTTAATCATGCTCAGAAACGGGCTCTTAATGCAGCATCCCAAATATCTTCCTAGAAAATGTCCTATGGGCCCTAATTATCTCTCTCCAAATAAAAAGAATTGAGTCCAGAGTTTTATATATCTGCTTAGTTTTCAACTGGATTTTGCTGGTGGATGCTCATTAGCATCTGTCAGCTGCCCAGACTTCTTATTTCATTGCTGTGTGTTCATTTGACTTTATTAAGACCTATAAGCCTTGATCCTGTCTGAAAGATGGACTCCAGAGCAGATCTGCCGCAGCAGTTACAGCCATCTCGGCAGGCAACGTTAGTGCCCACAGTCGGGTGAAGTCTGCCGCCCTGCCCTGCAGAAGGTTTTCACCTGCAGATTTTGTTCTTTCTTCCATTGACTGGGTCCACAGCTTCTGACTGTTAGAGCACAGTGCCAAAACATTCGTTTTTCTCCAACTTTTGATGGAAGCTGCCCATTTATTTCTTTAGCTTAAGAGAAAGAACGGATTCCTGGAATCTGGAAGAGCAGATTAATATGTCTAACAATAAGACAAATCAAACAAGCAGCAAATTTATTTCTTTCCCTGTCTTCCTCTCTTCCCTCCTCAACCCTTCCTCCCAAGTGAGAAATGCTAATATGTTGTGTAATGTAGGAACAGTTTGGTATATTCCTTGCCCGCCCTGGAGCTGATGATTGTTTGGGACCATGGTATAATTGCTTCTGGAGCTGCTTTCAGCATGGTGGCCTCAGCTTTGCAGAGATTGTTGTGGGAGAATGGGGATAAAATATTCCTGTGGCCGCCTATCTTCTTTTTCCAGCCTAGGGAGGAAATTCACAAATAGTTCTTGGTCATGGTTTTATAATTCTTAAATAAGTTTCTAAAGGGTTGCTCGTGGGAAAGGGTGCCAGGCTAGTGAGTGCAAGATCTGCGCTTGGGCCTTCCAGGCAATTGTGCAAAGGAAATGCTCCCCTAAGAAAGGCTTGCAAAGTATGAGAGTTTTCCTTTCAAATTCTTATAAAACTTGCTTTTCCTTTCAAATTCTTACAAAACTTCATTAACCTAAATGTTATCAGAGTGCCTTCCATGGACATTAAGTGATACAACCAACTTCTAGTTTATTCAGTTCTTTCTTTTCCAGTGTTTCTCCCCTCCTTGCTTTCTCTGCTCCAGAGCCAGCCTTTGATTTTCCAACCAGGTCCTGTCAAACAGTGTTATGATGCTTTTCAGTCCAGCTTTTGTCTCCCAAAGCTTTAGGGTCTACTCATGTTCTGAAGAAGGGGGATCATCCCAGACTGTCTCCAGCTGTTGGAGGCCTGAGACAGAGCTGAGAGTTAGCGGGAAAGGCACAACCTGAAGGATCACGCAGGGACCCCGATGCTGCTGGGTGACCAGAGGTACCTGACGCCAGGGCCAGTCTACAGCCTTGCCTTGCCTGCAGCCTGCTCAAGGTTGCCTGTGATGGCAACAAACTCTTCTCCAGCAGTCAGCAGCAAAAGGGTCCAGACCAGGTCTTGTGCCAAGGCAGGGCCGAAGAGGTAAGTGCTGCTTCCTCACAAGAAATAAAAACAGCTCCCTCTCATCTACAAAGGGTTAGCGACAATTTAACATCTTTCCTTGAGTGACAAATACCCACCAGGACTGATGAGCTAATTCCAGTCTAAGAAGAATTAGCATCCATGTACTTAAGAAAGAAATGCTGAAGCCACAACCTGCTATGCCACTTGGCCTGGGACAATGAGACATCAATAATCTCGTATTTTAAGTCCTTTCACCTAGCAATGTTTGCAAGCATTGTCCATTAGCCCTCCTCCAGTCCCCCAGTGCCACCTCTAGAAATGATGAAGTAAAATTCAGTTTGAGATCACACTTATTCCTGCATCCAAATCCATCACATATTATAGCCTCTCATGTTAGCACAAACATCCTTTAGAATGAAACTTTCCTATTACCATTTCCATTACAGAATCATTTCATCTGTAATAATTTTCCATCAGAGGCTGGAGAGGAGTCTGCTGCAGCTTTACCTGCTGTTCATACCAGGCACGATTGAGAGATACCATTTTTCTTTGTGTTTGAAACCAACAGGAGGAGGAAAAGGGTCTATAAATACAGACGATCAAGAGTATTTTACATCTAGCGGTACGCTGCAAAGCCCACCTGTAAGAAAACAGAAGAGCAGAAAGGGGGGTGGAGGGGCACGCAAGATTTAGGAAAAAAAGGAGCAGAATTAATCCTTCAGGC
>NW_009606212.1:0-4284 GCF_000690535.1 Cariama cristata | reverse complement strand
GCCCCGCCTCTGCGGAGCACAGCTCTACAGTCCTGCCGACTCGAAGGGCCATTATTCAAGGGTTAAATGTCACTCAAATCAACCTCATTATGAACTGAGGGATGAGGAGGGGCTCGGGGGAGACACTGCTTTCTTATGCATTTCCAATTGAGCCGCTCTGGCCTGGAGATGACCCGCTGCACAATTTTTAAATTATCTCTGTGCGCGCTCTGCTTGTTTTGGAAATGCTCTAAATAAAAATAATGGACTGTCTTTTAATAAGTCTCATTGTGAAGATTCCACATATCAAACAACGCAGCGCAGCTTGGAGGCAAGCGACGGGCATGTGTGATCTAGCTGGAAGAGAGACAAATGGTGATGGGAGCAACTCCATCTAGGGACCGCTGACAAGAAAATGGCATTCGCAAACTGACACATCTGTCAGGGTGGAGAATATTGGCACCTGTCACGCAATTTCAGTCATGACTTTTAATAAAGCTGCTTTCCCTTAGGTAAAATTGGAACTTGACTGTAATATTAGCTGCAAGCACGTCTTGTTTTCCCCTTCAGAGCTCTTTTGTACGTGAGACGTTTCAAATGAATCTTAAAGCTGAAGTAATGATGTTTACTACTTCTTTCCTTCCCCCCCCCTCCTTTCCCTTTCCGAGTCTGGATTTGAAAGAGATGTTGTGCTGAGTTTTTTTTTCTTTGCAAAATGTCTCCCCTTCATCCACCAATACCAGATTTTTTGTATGTGAGTGTGTGTGCGTGCGCGTGTGTAGCGCTTTTTCTCTATCACTCTTTTTTTTTTTTCTTTTCCCTTTCCTCCTCCTTTTCAGCTGGGCTGTTGTTTGAGTGAATTTAGCCTGGGGAAGCATGTATATCATAAAAACTGGGTTGGGATTTGTTGGCTGTCAGTCAATAAATCAGTCAGAGTTTAATTACCAGGCATGTGATGGGAAGCGGTGACAGGCACCAGGTCTGTTGGATAGCATTTCTTATGGGGCAGCCGCTACTAAAAACAAAAAGTTAGAGAGTACGTGTGCCTGAGTAGATGCCGGATGGGAAGGAGGGGGAGAGATGGAGGGGAGGAGGGGGAGAAGTGGAGAAGGAGAAAGGGGGAAAGGAAAAGTTGAGGAGTCCTGCAGCTGGAATCTACTATTACGAGGGGAAAAAAAAGAAAAAAAAAAAGTTTTGTGTTCTTAAAACAAAGACTATGAGCGTCTGTTTCAGGACAAAAATATAAGGTTTGAAACTGAAACGTTCCCGTGTTTTGCTTGAAATATGTCAGCATGTTCTGAGTGTCGCCTGACGCCTGTGTTAACTTATGCTGCACTAAAGTGCACCCCTTTGTTTAACACTTGCAAACATTTTATCCGAAAGATTTTTTTTTTAAAAAAAGAAGAAAATAACTACAGTTGAGAGAACACATCAGGGAGATGGGGCTGGAAGGAGCTGGAGAACTATTGTATTACAAAATGACATAATGTGTTAAAGGACCTTTCACAAAGTGAGAGTAAAGTTTTTTAATAAAATATGAAGGTTATATAACATTCCCAATGAGGAAATCAATAACCTTTTTTTTTTTTTTTTTTTTCTTTTTCTCCTCCTTCTTCCCCCTTTTTGGAGTTTTTCCAGGATGGCTGACCATGGAAATCATGTACAGTTTTTTTTCAAAGGCAATTCATACTTGACATGGTTTTTATTTTGGACTAGTGATGAGAGATGTCATCTTCTTCCTGTCATATGCCATGAAGCATTATGTGGAGATACCGCAGGATGTTTTGACTGAAAAGATGCTCTATTTTCTTTTAACTATTCTCCTGTGGTGCGTCTCAGTGTGTGTTTCAGAAATCTTTTGTCCACTTTAAAGCATTATGGGTAACGGACACAAAAGTCTCTGGCTTGAGGTAGTGTAGCTGCTCCTCTCCTGGCAAAGCATTTGTCCGTGAACGCGAGGGAGCACAAGGGATTTGTGAGAAGAGGAGGAAAATGTTCAGCAGAAGAAGCGTTACTTACAAGTGGACTTCAGCTGGTGAAAATTTGGCTGAAAAAAACTTAATGGTTCAAATTTCATAGAAACGTCCCCACACAAAAGAAATGTCAGATTGAATAGGGAACTTTGCTTTATTTAGACATCTAATTTAAACAGTGCCTTTATTCAAAAATAAAGAAAAAATCAATCTGTTTTGCATGGTTAGGTGGACTCCCATGCCATCAGCCTGTTTATCTCCTTGTCAGGTTGCTCCACATCTGCCTCTGTGACTTCATCTGTGCAACTCTGGATGCCCACCAAGACCTCCCGGAGGTCACCTGCAGGACCTCTTCCCATCTATGCTTTAAATTGCTCCTGTCACGTCCAACTCACTGTATGCAAACTTCCTATCATTTCCCCCCTACCCTCTGTCAACTTTTGTCACTGCTCTTAGACAGCAAACTCCTTGGAGCAGAAATCTTCCTTCTTGAATGCTTGGCAAGTGCCTAGAGTACAGTGAGGACTACTATAAATGTGTAACAGTAATTCTAGACCTTACATTGTGTACATATTCAAACCATATAGGTGCACTATCCAGACCTTGGTTGCCTCTCAATTGCATTTACAAAGGGTCAGATGAGAGAGAGAGGTTGGAGGGGAAGAAAGTAAGTTGCAGGTGGGAGGCGATACAGTCACATGAAGATTTACATTCAATTAAAACTTTTGTGAATATTCCCCCTTTAATGAGCTTTCCTCTCCCTTTCCTCTGATTGTGGTCTGGAGATTTTGCAGCAGAGAAAGGCAGTTTTGAAATTCATGTTTTATTCCCACTCACACGAACCACCAGCAGCACTGCGTTAATCAGTCTGAAAAGGCCTCAGTCTTAAATGTCTTGTGGATCTAAAGAAAAATAAATATACTTATTTAAACCTTCTCCTCGGAGGTGCTTGCTCCATTCCCTAACCCTGCCCCGGCTATTTTGTAAGTCCCAGATCAGATTTTCTCACAGACTACTGGAAGGTCCCATGGTGTCCTTCCAGGGTTAGTTTGTCCAGCAGCAGTAAAATTTGTGTAAACAGTGCAATGGTTAAACACTTGTTAAACAGACTCCACAGTGGCAGCAGCACCTTGTAGCTGGTAGGAATTCAGCCAGGACCCACAGGACATCCCACCAGCTCCTGCCATCTGGGCCTCCCGGCTGCCCTGGACGACGTGCGATTTCATTACACGGAGTTTGCCCTGCATGGGGCAGCCTCCCTAAACCTCAGTGCCATGTTCAGGCCTGAAGAAAAAGAGTCAAAAAGACTCCAGTGCCCAATGGCACGCAAGGCTGGACGACCTCCATGCCAAAACCTCCCCAGCAGCAGTGCAGGATATCCAGTTGATTCCAGTGATAGCTGGGAAACAGGGAAGTGAGGAAACAATTTCATAACTGATTTAATCTCCTCCTACACACCAAAGCTACATGAAAACCCACCAGGGTTGAAGCCTTAAGGCTTGCCTTAATGCAGAAATAATAACAGGACACAATGCAAATCATCTCTAAAGTTCTAAGTCAGAATCCGCCTCCCAAATGAGTCACTCTGGCTATTAATGCAGTGTGAGAATGTCAAATTATTGTAATCTTTGTCAGAGGTCAACCTACTTTAGAACAGCAGCTCAGCGGACATAAGATAAATACCTCTTTATAATACAGGAAAGCTGCTTTTTTTGATGCTAATAATTAACTTTACTCTCCAAACACTTGCCTCTGCCCTGCTGCTCTCCTCCTTGGGTAAGCGTGAGCACTAGGCTCTCCAACCCAGAGTTCAGCTTCATCGCAGACCTGCGTGGAAGCACTGGTAACATCTCTGCAGGCTTCACAGGATCAGTGCCACCGGTTTTAGTTTGTGAGGTTTTACACCTCCCATCTTCAACTTTGAGTTCTGGAATAAAATCCTTTCAATACAAGTAACTTTTTACTAGCTTTAAATCACAGTCAGGAATTTTCCTGGATTTCCACAGAAAAATTTGAATGCCCAAGACTACTCAAGTTGTGTTCACCAAAAGATCACCCATGCCTCCAAATGTCAGAAAACACTTATTCATGCCAAGTAACTCCTTAGCTGCCCAGACCCAGTAGAGCTAAGTCTGTGGAGCAAACTATTACAGTTTGTCACAAGCAGTGGGGAGGTCTGGATGTAGTCACCCAGTCCAAGCCTGCCTCTGCGGGACTGAAGAAACTTGGCAAAAGTGGAAATGACCAAGATACAAACTTAGAAACAGGTAAACTTTCCCTATCGCCCTGTTTAGCTGAGAATGTTCTCAGTTCTTGATAGCCTGAGGAAAAT